>NC_034177.2:73596345-73896345 GCF_002021735.2 Oncorhynchus kisutch | reverse complement strand
TTCAAGTTCGGGTTCTGGCTGGGCCACTCCAGGACATTCAGAGACTTGTCCCAAAGCCACTCCTGCGTTGTCTTGGCTGTGTCCTTAGGGTCATTTTCCTGTTGGAAGGTGAACAGTCACCCCAGTCTGAGGCCCTGAGCGCTCTGGAGCATGTTTTCATTAAGGACCTCTCTCTACTTTGCTTCGTTCATCTTTCCCTCGATCTTGACTATCCTCCCAGTCCCTGCCGCTGAAAAAAATCCCTACAGAGTGATGCTGCCACCACAATGCTTCACCGTAGGGACGGTGCAAGGTTTGCTCCAGACGTGATGGTTGAAATTCAGGCTAAAGAGTTCAATCTTGGTTTCATCAGTGTCACATTCTGACATTTATTTCCTTTGTTTTGTCTTTATTTAGTATGGTCAGGGAGTGAGTTGGGGTGGGCAGTCTATGTTTGTTTTTCTATGTTGGTTTTTGTGTCGTTAAGTTGTCTCTGATTGAGAATCATACTTAGGTAGCCTGGGTTTCACTGTTGGTTTGTGGGTGTTTGTTTCCGTGTGTGTGTTTGTCACCACACGGTACTGTTTTGTTTTTTGTAGATTTCACATGATCGTTTATTGTTTTTGTTCGAGTGTTCATTTGTCTTTATTAAAAAACACTATGAACACTTACCACGCTGCATCTTGGTCCGATCCTTATTCCTCTTCAGACGAAGAGGAAATCTGCCGTTACAATCAGACCAGAGATTCTTGTTTCTTATGTTATTAGAGTCCTTTAGGTACATTTTGGCAAACTCCAAGCAGGCTGTCATATGCCTTTTACTGAGGAGTTGCTTCTGTTTGGTCACTCAACCTCATGGCTTAGTTTTTGCTCTGACATGCACTGTCAACTGTGGGACCTTATACAGACAGGTGTGTGCCTTTCCAAATCATGTCCAATCAATTGAATTTATCACAGGAAGACTCCAATCAAGTTGTAAAAACATCTCACGGGTGATCAATGGAAACAGGATGCACCTGAGCTCAATTTAGAGTCTCATAGCAAAGGATCTGAATACTTATACAAATAAGGTATTTCTATTTTACATTTTTAATACATTTGAAAAAAAATCTAAAAACCTGTTTTCGCATTGTCATTATGGGATATTGTATGTAGATTGCTGAAGATTTAAAAAAAATCAATTTTACAATAAGGCTGTAACGTAACAAGATATGGAAAAGGTCAAGGGGTCTGAATACTTTCCGAAGGCACTGTAGGTATTCCTCTTGTCCAGATGGCATAGGGCAATGTGCAGTGCAATGGCGATTGTTTTAATACAAAAATACAAAAATAAACTTCACTTTATTTAACCAGGTAGGCCAAAGGAGGAATAGGCTTTGGGGTTGACCAGTGAAATACACCTGCTGGAGCGCATGCTACGGGTGAGTGATGCTATGGTGACCAGTGAGCTGAGATAAGTCAGGGCTTTACCTAGCAAAGACTTATAGATGACCTGGAGCCAGTGGGTTTGGCGACAGATATGAAGCGAGTGCCAGCCAACGAGAGCATACAGGTCGCAGTGGTAGGTAGTATATGGGCTTTGGTGACAAAACTGATGGCACTGTGATAGACTGCATCCAATTTTCTGAGTAGAGTGTTGGAGGATATTTTATAAATGACATCGCCGAAGTCAAGGATCGGTAGGATAGTCAGTTTTACGAGGGTATGTTTGGCAGCATGAGTTAAGGATGCTGTGTTGCGAAATAGGAAGCCGATTCTAGACTACATTTTGGATTGGAGATGCTTAATGTGAGTCTGGAAGGAGAGTTTACAGTCTAGCCAGACACCTAGGTATTTGTAATTGCCCATATATTAAGTTAGAACCGTCCAGAGTAGTGATGCTGGACAGGCGGGCAAGTGCGGGTAGGTGTATGCATTTAGTTTGACTTGTATTTAAGAACAGTTGGAGGCCACGGAAGGAGAGTTGTATGGCATTGAAGCTCGTCTGGATGTTAGTTAACACAGTGTCCAAAGAAGGGCCAGAAGTATACAGAATGGTGTCGTCTGCGTAGAGGTGGATCAGAGTGTCACCAACAGCAAGAGCGACATCATTGATGTATACAGAGAAAAGAGTCGGCCAGAGAATTGAACCCTGTGGCACCCCCATAGAGACTGCCAGAGGTCCAGACAACAGGCCCTCTGATTTGACATACAGAACTCTGTTTGAGAAGTAGTTGGTGAGCCAGGCGAAGCAGTCATTTGAGAAACCAAGGATGTTGAGTCTGCCGATAAGAATAAGGTGATTGACAGAGTCAAAAGCCTTGGCCAGGTCAATGAATATGTCTGCACAGTATTGTCTTTTATCAATGGCGGTTATGATATTGTTTAGGACCTTGAGCGTGGCTGAGGTGCACCCATGACCAGCTGGGAAACCAGATTGCATAGGGGAGAAGGTACGGTGGGATTCGAAATTGTCGGTGATCTGTTTGTTAACTTGGCTTTCGAAGACCTTAGAAAGGCAGGGTAGGTCTGTAACAGTTTGAGTCTAGAGTGTCTCCCCCTTTGAAGAGGGGGATGACCGCAGCAGCTTTCCAATCTTTGGGGACATCAGACAATACGAAAGAGAGGTTTAACAGGCTAGTAATAGGGGTTGTCTAGTCTTGCTAGTCTTGATTCGTATGTGTCCAGATTTTGCAACACTTTCAGAACATCTACATCAGCTATCTGGATTTGGGTGAAGGAGAAATGGGGCAGGTTTGGGCAAGTTGCTGTGGGGGGTGCAGGGCTGTGGACCGGGGTAGGGGTAGCCAGGTGGAAAGCATGGCCAGCCGTAGAAAAATGCTCATTGAAATGATCAATTATCGTGGATTTATTGGTGGTGACAGTGTTTCCTAGCCTCAGTGCAGTGGGCAGCTGGGAGGTGCTGCTCTTATTCCTTGTGGACTTTACAGTGTCCAAGAACGTTTTGGAGTTTGTGCTACAGGATGCAAATTTCAGTTTGAAAAAGCTAGCCTTTGCTTTCCTAACTGTCTGTGTATATTGGTTCCTAACTTCCCTGAAACGTTGCATATTGCAGGGCCTATTCGATGCTACTGCAGTATGCCACAGGATGTTGCGTCATCTGTGGAACTATTGGGGCGGTATGCAATGGGTCTAGGGTGTCGGGTAAGGTGGAGGTGATATGATCCTTAACCTCTCTGGGATCGCCAACAGCCAGTGAAATTGCAGGGCGCCAAATTCAAAACAACAGAAATCTCATAATTAACATTCCTCAACCATACAAGTATTTTACACCATTTTAAAGATACACTTCTCGTTAATCCAACCACAGTGTCCGATTTCAAAAAGGCTTTTCGGCAAAAGCAGAACATATCATTATGTTAGGTCAGCAACTAGTCACAGAAAGCATTCATCCATTTTCCAACCAAAGAGAGGTGTCACAAAAAGCAGAAATAGAGCTAAAATTAATCACTAACCTTTGACGATCTTCATCAGATGACACTCCCAGGACTCAATGTTACACAATACATGTATGTTTTGTTCGCTCAAGTTCATATTTATATCCAAAAACCTCAGTTTAACTTGGCGCCATATTCAGAAATGCCTCCAAAACATCCAGAGAAATTGCAGAGAGCCACATCAAATAACAGAAATACTCATCATAAACTTTGATGAAAGATACATGTTTTATATAGAATTAAAGATAAACTTGTTCTTAATGCAACCGCTGTGTCAGATTTCAAAAAGCTTTACGGCAAAAGCACAATATTCAATAATCTGAGAACAGCGTTCAGCCACAAAAGCAAGCCATACAGTTACCCGCTAAGTTGTGGAGTCAACAAAAGTCATAAATAGCATTATAAATCTTCACTTACCTTTGCTGATCTTCATCAGAATGCACTCCCAGGACTCCCACTTATACAAGAAATGTTCATTTTATTCGATTACGTCCATATTTATGTCCAAATACCTCTGTTGTGTTCGTGCGTTTAGTTCACTATTCCAAAGGCACAATGCGCGGGTACAAAATTCAGACGAAAAGTCAAAAGAGTTCCGTTACAGTTTGTAGAAACATGTCAAACGATGTTTACAATCAATCCTTAGGGTCTTTTTATAATAAATCTTCAATTATATTCCAACTGGACAATAGCGTATTCATTACTGAGGAAAAAGAGGGAACGGCGCGCCCGAGTGACCGCGCAGTAAACGACTGATTGGCCTCAGCTTAGTCCACTTGTTGAAACAGCTCTTATTCGACACCCTTCCACAATAGAAGCCTCAAACAACATTCTAAAGACTGACATCTGCTGGAAGCCTTGGGAAGTGCAATCTGGCCGCATAGACACAGCATATTGGATAGGCAATCACTTAAATAAAACTACAAACCTCAGATTTCCCACTTCCTGGTTGGATTCTTCTCAGGTTTTCGCCTGCCATATGAGTTCTGTTATACTCACAGACATAATTCAAACAGTTTTAGAAACGTCAGAGTGTTTTCTATCCAATATTACTAATATACATATATTAGCATCTGGGACAGAGTAGCAGGCAGTTTACTCTGGGCACCTTATTCATCCAAGCTACTCAATACTGCCCCCCTGTCACCAATAAGTTTTTAACTAGCCTCTCAAAGCACTTCAGAGCACTTCATGATGACATAAGTAAATGCTACGGGGTGATAGTCATTTAGTTCAGTTATATTCACTTTCTTGGGTACAGGAACAATGGTGGACATCTTGAAGGAAGAGGGCGCCAATGATCATAATAATGGCGCCAGAGGAGATGGCTGCAATTTCATGGGCTCCTAACCAACTGTGCTATTTTTAAAAATGTATTTGCATTGTTTGTAACTTATTATGTACATTAAGTTGCTGCTACCGAAAATAGCTTCTGGACATCAGTGATTACTCACCTCGAACTAGACGAAGGTCTTTTCTTAAAGGAGTCTGACACGAAGGATATGGCCAAATCCCCATAATTTGTGTAAAGAAAAGACGGCCATACAAGGGGTGAAGGTCGGGGTGCCTTGTGACGATGTGTAGTAAAGTGATTAAATTGCCACTACAATCGGTTCTATTGGCCAACGTGCAATCACTGGAAAACAAAATGGATGATCTACGGTTGAGACTATCCTACCAACGGGACATTAAAAACGGTAAAATCTTATGTTTCACAGAGTTGTGGCTGAACGACGACAAGGATAATATAGAACTGGCTAGGTTTTCCATGCATCAGCAGGACAGAGCAGCTACGTCTGGTACAACGAGAGGCAGGGGTGTGTCTATTTGTTAATAACAGCTACTACGCAATGTCTAATATTAAAGATGTCTTGAGGTATTGCTCGCCTTAGGTGGAGAACCTCATGATAAGCTGTAGACCATACTATCTACCAAGAGAGTTCTCATTTATATTATTCGTAGCTGTCTATTTACCACCACAAACCGATGCTGGCACTAAGACCGCACTCAACGAGCTATATAAGGCTTTAAGGAAACAAGAAAATGCCCATCCAGAAGCGGCGCTCCTAATGGCCCGGGACTATAATGCAGACAAACTTAAATCCGTTTGACCTCATTTCTACGAGCATGTCACATGTGCCACCAGAGGAAAAAAAACTCTAGACCACGTTTACTCCACACACAGAGATGCATACAAAGCTCTCCATCGCTCTCCATTTATCAAATCTGACCATAATTCTATCCTCCTGATTCCTGCTTAAAAGTAAAAACTAAAACAGGAAGTTCCAGTGACTAGCTCAATACGGAAGTGGTCAGATGACGCGGATGCTACGCTACAGGACTGTTTTGCTAGCACAGACTGGAATATGTTCAGTGATACATCCAAAGGCACTGAGGAGTAAAACCACCTCAGTCACCGGCTTCATCAATAAGTGCATCGACGACGTCATCCTCACAGTGACCGTATGTACATATCCCGACCAGAAGCCATGGATTACAGGCAACATCTGCACCAAGCTAAAGGCTAGATCTGCCGCTTTCAACGAGCAGGACACTAATCCAGATGCTTATAAGAAATCACGCTATGCCCTCAGACAAACCATCAAACAGGCAAAGCATCAATACAAGACTAAGATTGAATCCTACTACACCGGCTCTGGCGCTAGTCAGATGTGGCAGGGCTTGCAAACTATTACGGACTACAAAGGGAAACCTAGCCGTGAACTGCCCAGTGACGCGAGCCTACCAGACAAGCTAAATGCCTTTTATGCTCACAACACTGAAGCATGCTTGAGAGCACCAGCTGTTTCGGACGCCTGTGTGATCCCACTCTCTGTAGCCAATGTGAGCAATACCTTTAAACAGGTTAACATTCACAAGACCGCGGGGCTTAAAGGTTTACCAGCGCATGTACTCAGAGCATGTGCAGACCAACTGGCAACGGTCTTCACTGACATATTCAACCTCTCCCTGACCGAGTCTGTAATACCTACATGTTTCAAGCAGACCACCATAGTCCCTGTGCCCAACAATGCAAAGGTAACCTGCCTAAATGACTACCGCCCCGTAGCACTCAGATCAGTAGCCATGAAGTGCTTTGAAAGGCTGGTCATGGCTCACATCAACACCATCATCCCTAGACCCCCTTCAATTCACTTACCGCCCCAACAGATCCACAGATGACACAGATGACACAATCACAATCGCGCTCCACACTGCCCTTTCCCACCTGGACAAAAGGAACATCTACTTGAGAATGCAGTTCATTGACTACAGCTCAGCGTTCAACACCATAGTTCCCACAAAGCTCATCGCTAAGCTAAGGACTCTGGAACTGAACACCTCCCTCTGCAACTGGATCCTGGACTTCCTGATGGGCCACCCCCAGGTGGTAAGGGTAGGCAACAACACATCTGACTCGCTGATCCTCAACACCGGGGTATCTCATGGGTGTGTGCTTAGTTCCCTCCTGTTCTCCTTGTTCACACACGACTGCATTACCAAGCACGACTCCAACACCATGATTAAGTTTGCTGACAACACAACAGTGGCCTAATCACCGACAATGATGAGACAGCCTATAGGGTGGAGGTCAGAGACCTGGCAGTGTGGTGCCAGGACAACAACTTCTCCCTCAATGTGAACAAGACAAAAGAGATGATCGTGGACTACAGGAAAAGGAGGGTCGAACAGGCCCCCATTAACATCGACGGGGCTGTAGTGGAGCGGGTCGAGAGTGTCAAGTTCCTTAGTGTCCACATCACCAAAAAAACAATCATGGTTCAAACACACCAAGACAGTCATGATGTCATGAAGACAGTCATGCACGACAACACCTTTACCCCCTCAGGAGACTGAAAATATTTGGCATGGATCCCGAGATCCTTAATAAGTTCTACAGCTGCACCATCGAGAGCATCCTGACCGGTTTCATCACCGCCCGGTATGGCAAATGCTCTGCATTTGTAAGGCGCTACAGAGGGTAGTGCATTCAGTCCATTACTGGGGCCAAGCTTCCTGCTATCCAGGACCTACATACTAGGCTGTGTCAGACGAAAGTCCAAATAATTGTCAGAATCCAGTCACCCAAATCACAGACTGCTCTCTCTATTACCTCACGGCAAGTGGTACCGGAGCACCAAGTCTAGGTCCAAAAGGCTCCTTAAAACTTCTTATGGCTGGGGGGCAGTATTGAGAAGCTTGGATGAATAAGGTGCCCAGAGTAAACTGCCTGCTGCTCAGGCCCAGAACCTAAGATATGCATATTATTAGTATATTTGGATAGAAAACACTCTGAAGTTTCTAAAACTGTTTGAATGATGTCTGTGAGTATAACAGAACTCATATGGCAGGCAAAAACCTGAGAAAAAATCCAAACAGGAAGTGGGAAATCTGTGGTTTGTAGGTTTTCAAGTCTTTGCCAATCCAATATAAAGTGTCAAATTTGGTCCGATTGCACTTCCTAAGGCTTCCACTAGATGGCAACAGTCTTCTTTAGAACCTTGTTTCAGTCTTCTACTGTGAAGGGGGAGCGAATAAGAGCTGTTTGACTAAGAGGTCTGGCAGAATGCCATGAGATAAGTCATGCGCGCAGCCGTGAGAGTGAGCTGCATTCCTTTCCATTTCTAAAGACAAAGGAATTGTCCAGTTGGAATATTATTGAAGATTTATGATAAAAACATCCTAAAGATTGATTCTATACATCGATTGACATGTTTCTACGAGCTGTAATGGAACTTTTTGACTTTTCGTCTGGACTAAGTGCCTGCGCCTCGTGAATTTGGATTTGTGAACTAAACGTGCAAACAAAAAGGAGGTATTTGGACATAAATTATGGACTTTATCGAACAAAACAAACATTTATTGGGGAACTGGGATTCCTGGGAGTGCATTCCGATGAAGATCATCAAAGGTAAGTGAATATTTATAATGCTATTTCTGACTTCTGTTGATTCCACAACATGGCGGGTATCTGTATGGCTTGTTTTGGTGCCTGAGCACTGTACTCAGATTATTGCATGGTGTGCTTTTTCCGTAAAGCTTTCTTGAAAACTGACACAGTGGTTGCATTAAGGAGAAGTATATCTTTAATTCCATGCATAACTTGTATTTTGATCAACATTTATGATGAGTATTTTTGTTAATTGATGTGGCACTCTGCAAAATCACCAGATGTTTTGGAAGCAAAATATTATTGAACATAACGCACCAATGTAAACTAAGATTTTTGGATATAAATATGAACTTTATCAAACAAAACATACATGTATTGTGTAACATGAAGACCTATAAGTGTCATCTGATGAAGATCATCAAATGTTAGTGGTGAATTTTATCTCTATTTCTGCTTTTTGTGACTCCTCTCTTTGGCTGGAAAAATGGCTGTGTTTTCTGTGTTTTTCTAACACAATCGCATGGTATGGAACATCCCAGTCCGTGTGATCAAAACAATCTTGAAGCATGGATTCCGATTTGTCAGACCAGCATTGAACAGTCCTTACCACAAGTACTTCCTGTTTGAGTTTCTGCCTATACGAAGGGAGGAGCAGAATGGAGGCATGATCTGATTTGCCGATGGGAGGGTGGGGGAGGCCCTTGTAGCCATCCTGGAAGGGAGAGTAGCATTGGTCGAGAGTTTATGAAGCATGAATGGCGCAGGCAATGTGTTGATAAAACTTTGGTAGTGTTTTTCCTCAGATTAAGACACTGCGGAGCCGGCGCAACATATGGCTATGAAAATGTACCTCAATATAGGGATGATCTCAACTGTTACTCCAAGAAGATTGAATGACTGCTTGTTTTGTAGCAGTCGTTCAATCTTTTCGGTGTAACAGTTGGGATAATGGGACAATATCAGAGTACAATGGATTTCTCATCCCTGGATTGAAGTATATTGTCTGAGTCATATTTCACGCCGGCTCCATGGCTTCTTAATCTTAACAGGAAGCCTGTCCAACCACAGTGCAGCTGTAAGCAAGCGTAGGAATCTATTCTGGCTAGTAAGACTAAGAGCTATCCACATCTGGAATGTGCAACATTTGCCCATTATTCTTTTCAAAGTTCTTCAAGCTCTGTCAAGTTGGTTGTTGATCATTGCTAGACAGCCATTTTCATGTCTTGCCATAGATTTTCAAGCAGATTAAGTCAACTTGGCTACTCAGGAACATTACCTGTCTTCTTGGTAAGCAACTACAGTGTAGATTTGGCCTTGTGTTTTGGGTTATTGTCTCCCAGTTCCTGGTGGAAAGCAGACTGAACCATATTTACCTCTAGGATACCTCTTTCCTTATGTTTGTGGGGGAATTTATCTATAGGAAGGGAAGAGATCCTTCAAACAACAACTTTATTATAAGATTTGCAAAACTGGAACAGTTCAACAGTGCACAGTTAAGGTACAATGAATTATAGTTGGATCTCAGCTTTATAGAAAAAGTACAACCTCTTTTATCTGGCCGTCATTGTAAATAAGAATTTGTTCTTAACTGACTTGCTCAGTTAAATAAAGGTTAAATAAAATAAAAAATATACGTGGTAGTTAGCAGATGTGTGGAAACGGGCGGAGCATAGTGTAAAATGCGATTTGGTTTGTCCGTGTAGATTAAGAAAGCCTGAGGTGATAGCGCAAGGGCTTAAACGTATAACTGCATTTTGTCACAGTTCACACTATAATGTGTTCCTTCCTGCAAGGTTCCACACAGCTGACTTCCTGCAGATAGTAAACCCACGGGATGTCTCACATGCTGTGGTCGCACCTAAACGGATCTTAGCTATATGCCCAGTCTTATGACTAAGTCACACAAAGACAAGTTTGTATCAAGTAAGAAAAAACGCTAGCATATAACAAGAGATTATTCTTTAAGCAGTAAAACACGAGATAGCATGACTAATTACGTAACTTTCCACAACATGTTCCATTCTGTTTCTTATTATCCTGAAATATTACCAAGTCCTTGCCTCTGACCAACATACCCATAACATGATCTAGCCACCACCATGCTTGAAAACATGTTTTGGAATATTTTTATTATGTACAGGCTTCATACATTTCACTGGCATAATGGTTAGTGTTGTGGAATAACTACAATGTTGTTGATCCATCCTCAGTTTTCTCCAACCACAGACACTTCGACATTATGGAGTATTTTTTGTAGGTCAGTGACAAAAACTCACAATATAAACCATTTCAATCCCAATTTCTAATGCAACAAAATGTGAAAAACATCCAAAAGGTGAATACTAATGAAAGGTACTGTATTATACAGTACTTAAGATTAAACAGATAAATCACTACATCCTGTTCTTCTATGAACTTCTGTGTTTGATCACAGTGTCCAGCCACGTGGTAGCATGGTAACGGCCTGATGTGGACCACAATGTTCTAAATCAGGTGGTTACCATGACAAACACATGCTACTGGGTCTCAGTCACTTTCAGCTTTCTGTTGTGAGCAAGATATTTGCCGCCACTGTGTTGCATATCTTATGGAAATAGCAGCATGGTCGATCTGGCGTGTGCAGCAGCCGTACAGCATTTACTGCGATGAGGCCACTGCAGAAGTCAGGGCATTCATTATTCTTCTGAGAAGCAGAGTAGAGCTGTTGTGAAGGAAGTTGTCAAGGAAGGGAGTTTGTGTTTATACAGGACGTACCGCCCCACCTACCGTCAACCAATTATGTCAATGCAGATTGTGAAAAAATGTGGGAGGCGCACGGCATCGCCATACAGAGCTTGTTTGACTTCCCCAAGCCGCCAGAGTCTCCGCAATTAAGTCACACCCTCCATACGGAGCCTCCGGAGTATAAAAGGGTCTGCATGGTCAATCGATGTCTACAGTGGCTGTACAGCATTTACTGTGATGTGGCCTCTGCAGAAGTCAGAGCATACATACTTCTTGCATTTCGTGGGAGCTGTCATACGCATTGAATAAATTGTGGGAGGCGCACGGCATCGCCATACAGAGCTTGTTTGACTTCCCCAAGCCGCCAGAGTCTCCGCAATTAAGTCACACCCTCCATACGGAGCCTCCGGAGTATAAAAGGGTCTGCATGGTCAATCGATGTCTACAGTGGCTGTACAGCATTTACTGTGATGTGGCCTCTGCAGAAGTCAGAGCATACATACTTCTTGCATTTCGTGGGAGCTGTCATACGCAATGAATAAATTGGTCTCTACCACTCGTAATGATGTAGGGCTATTAGCTATAGTCATCCAGCTAATTACAAACAACTGGCTAAACAAAAAGACAAGACCTTACCTATTCTGAGATGCTGGAGTCCGTTTTCCGGTGCTTGACATAGGAATTTAGCCAAGATAGCATGAAGTAAAAAGCCTGCCTTGTTTTTCCACCTGCATCTCCACTCAAAATCTCCCCATTGCCCCCCAGCAAAATCAGACTGCCTCTCGAGTGGCCATCAAAGGCCACACAGTTTGATCCCAAACTGTGTCACCGAAAGTTCCATAGGGCGCCGCACAATTCTCCCAGTGTTGTCCAGGTTAGGGGGTATTTACTTGGCTCATGACGCTCTAGCGACTCCTTGTGGCGGGCCGGGCGCCTGCAGGCTGACTTCGTTCGTCAGTTGAACAGTGTTTTCTTCTGACACATTGGTGCACCTGGCTTCCGGGTTAAGTGGCCGTGTGTTAAGAAGCGCGGTTAGGCGGGTCATGTTTCAGAGGATGCATGACTCAACCTTCGCCTCTCCCGAGCATGTTGGGGAGTTGCAGTGATGAGACAAGATTGTAATTTGGGAGAAAAAGGGGGTAAAAAAAAAACTTTGACTACCACCACCGATTTTTGTGTGCTAGCTATGCCACCAGCTTATACGAACGGCAGTTCGCAGTCACTTTTTCTAAACCTGAAAAGGGACAACTTCCTAGTGCTATGCAGTGAAAACTCCAATCCTAATCTAGCGCACCTGATTCTCATAAATAGCTGGTTAATAAACACAATCAGGTCAGTTACAACTGGGGTTGAAGTGAGAGCCCTGTTCGATTTCCTCATCTATTAAAATGTAATGTAGAGTATATATTAGTCTATGCATTTTCACCAGCATGTATGGGATTGACTTGCAGCCTACTTTTCCAAGAACACATGGGACTCAATAATCAGTGTAAATATACAGTGCCTTGCGAAAGTATTCGGCCCCCTTGAACTTTGCGACCTTTTGCCACATTTCAGGCTTCAAACATAAAGATATAAAACTGTATTTTTTTGTGAAGAATCAACAACAAGTGGGACACAATCATGAAGTGGAACGACATTTATTGGATATATTCAAACTTTTTTAACAAATCAAAAACTGAAAAATTGGGCGTGCAAAATTATTCAGACCCTTAACTTTCAGTGCAGCAAACTCTCTCCAGAAGTTCAGTGAGGATCTCTGAATGATCCAATGCTGGCCTTTATGGAAGAGTGGCAAGAAGAAAGCCATTTCTTAAAGATATCCATAAAAAGTGTTGTTTAAAGTTTGCCACAAGCCACCTGGGAGACACACCAAACATGTGGAAGAAGGTGCTCTGGTCAGATGAAACCAAAATTGAACTTTTTGGCAACAATGCAAAACGTTATGTTTGGCGTAAAAGCAACACAGCTCATCACCCTGAACACACCATCCCCACTGTCAAACATGGTGGTGGCAGCATCATGGTTTGGGCCTGCTTTTCTTCAGCAGGGACAGGGAAGATGGTTAAAATTGATGGGAAGATGGATGGAGCCAAATACAGGACCATTCTGGAAGAAAACCTGATGGAGTCTGCAAAAGACCTGAGACTGGGAGGGAGATTTGTCTTCCAACAAGACAATGATCCAAAATATAAAGCAAAATCTACAATGGAATGGTTCAAAAATAAACATATCCAGGTGTTAGAATGGCCAAGTCAAAGTCCAGACCTGAATCCAATCGAGAATCTGTGGAAAGAACTGAAAACTGCTGTTCACAAATGCTCTCCATCCAACCTCACTGAGCTCGAGCTGTTTTGCAAGGAGGAATGGGAAAAAATTTCAGTCTCTCGATGTGCAAAACTGATAGAGACATACCCCAAGCGACTTATAGCTGTAATCGCAGCAAAAGGTGGCGCTACAAAGTATTAACTTAAGGGGGCTGAATAATTTTGCACGCCCAATTTTTCCGTTTTTGATTTGATAAAAAAGTTTGAAATATCCAATAAATGTCGTTCCACTTCATGATTATGTTCCACTTATTGTTGATTCTTCACAAAAAAATACAGTTTTATATCTTTATGTTTGAAGCCTGAAATGTGGCAAAAGGTCGCAAAGTTCAAGGGGGCCGAATACTTTCGCAAGGCACTGTACATGCGTCTTTAACTTGCCATGTTTTAACTCTGTGTTGCCCAACTCCTCGAGTACCCCCAACAGCACACATTTTTGTTGGCACGCAGGACAAACATACCTTATTCAACTAATTTAGAGCTTGATGATTACTTGACAACTTGAATCAGGTGTGCATGTCCAGGGCTACAATAAAAATTACTACTGCTGAGGGTACTTGAGGACTGGAGTTGGGAAACACTGTTCTAACTCAACCACAGCAAGTCTTTATGAGAGTGTGAGTTGTGCTTGACGTCTCGATCCTTCAACACAAGATGCACCTGTGATCATTGAAGTTTGTATATGAATGTACAAGCGCAGTATTTTAGGTGTGATAAAGCTCTTGTGTTATGAGCTCCAGTCAGTCCCTTGCCTGGTGTGACCCAGAAACCCATGGCTGAACCACCAACTGTAAACATTGTGCTGAGTAACCAGAACCTATGGGATTTCCTAATTAGGCTGAGATAAAAAAAAAAAACATAATTGAGAGAGGGGAAAAAAAGGGGATAGAGGCAACAAACGGAGAACATAGAAGGAGAGATAAGGGAAGGGAAGAGGAAGAGTAAGCCACCTCAGAGACTTCTCAAGAAGGCAATAACATGGGATAGATGGATGTTATGAAGCCTGGCCACAGGGCGGGCTCCAGGCATAAGAAATGTGTTTTTAGAACTCAGTCTGGGTCTCAAATTACTGTTGAGAGTTACAATAGTAGAATACCCAAGGTGCAGTTATGAAATGTGGTTGACAGTCACTCAATTGTCACTCACTAAACATTTTTTAGATTGGTAAATTAGTCTAGCCAGCTTTCTAAACTTAATAATGGACAAATTACTGACCAGGGATGAAGGGCACATACCCAGGGGCCCTGACCTCCAGGGGGCCCCCATTAATTTTGTTATCCACTCCTACTCAGATATACTTTTAACATGGCATAACTCATGGCAAAAATGTGTGAATTTCTGGAAATGTGCCAATATTTGCCAATCTCGCTTAGGGCCCCCAAAAGGATTGAGCCAGCACTGCCTGGCCATGTTCCAACACAGAGTTCTGGGTACCTGCCTGTCATCATGCCAGCTCTACTCTGGGTGTTCCATGGATGTTGATCCAGAGAGGCCAGGCAGCAAGCCTGTGTCAGCTAACTCAGTAGAGGTAATGCATGTCTAGACCATAACCACAAACCCCACGGGCCCAACAGCCAATGAGTCCAGAGATTGCTGTGCCTCTTTCACTCTGGCAGCTCAGCATCTGAGGGGACGCTCTAAAGGCTCAGAATGAGAGGAAAAACAAAGACAAATCTAGAACATTTTATGTTGGAATATAGCTTGCTATTTCCTGATGTGTATTCAGCACGAGCACACCAACACAAAGGAGCCTATCTCGAACTGTCGGAAATATTATATTAGGCGCAATTTGGATTTTGTCCACTAGATGGCTGCAGTGTATGTACAAAGTTTTAGACTGATCCAATGAACCACTGCATTACTGCCAAAATGTGCCGAATTGGTCAATTGATAAATCTTCAAGTACATAACTATAGAGAACATACAATAATGATATGGTAATAGAAAATGTCAGTTTACACACTCCCAGGAATGTCATACATGGTGAATAATTAGCTTCCCTACAGAAAAGACACTAACCTTCGCACATCTAGATGGGAGGGGGGGGGACACAGCAGGGGTTCAAACTGTAGAACCCAGTTTCTATATTTGAATATAAAAACAGATTTTATCAAACAAAACTATGCTACATTTTATCTCTGGGACCCTCAAGATGACAAATCAAAGCAAGATTACTGAATGTAAGTACATTATTTACCTTCAGAGGTGAATGTATCAAACCAGTTGTTTTTGTGCACTCTCCTCAAAAAAAAGCATGGTATTTTGTCACTGTAATAGCTACTGTAAATTAGACAGGTCAGTTAGATTAACAAGCATTTAAGCTTTCTGCCCATAAGTCATGTCTATGTCCTGGGAAATGTTTTTGTTACTTACAACGTCATGCTAATTACATTAACGCATGATAGTTCAACCATCCTGTGGGGGGGACACCAATCCCATAAAACTTAATCCAGAGAGATCCTTACCTTTTCCTCAATTTGACAGTCTCGTCATGGCATTTGTAGTTCTTTATGAGAGCCACATTAGGATGTAATTAGGGGTGGGGGTGTGGGGGGGGGGGGGTAAATACAGGTAACTATATTGATAAATGCAGGAGTGTAAAGTACTTAAGTAAGAAATACTTTAAAGTAGTACTTAAGTAGTTTTGGGGGTGTATCTGTTCTTTACATTTTTGCCAACTTTTACTTCACTACATTCCTAAAGGAAATAATATACTTTTTACTCCATATATTTTCCCTGACACCCAAAAGTACTCGTCCAATTCACACACTTATCAAGAGAACATCCCTGGTCATCTATACTGCCTCTGATCTGACGCACCCATTAAACACAAATGCTTCATTTGTAAATGATGTCTGAATGTTGGAGTGTGCCCCTGGCTATCCGTCAATTTGAAAAAACAAGAAAATTGTGCCGTCTGGTGTGCTTAATATAAGGAATTTTAAATGGTTTATACTTTTACTTTTGATACTTAAGGACATTTGAGCAATTCCATTAACTTTTGCTACTTTGGTATATTAAAAACTTTTAGACTTTTACTCAAGTAGTATTTTACTGGGTGACTTTCACTTTTACTTCAGTCATTTTCTATTAAGGTATCTTTACTTTTACTCAAGTATGACAACTGAGTACTTTTTCAACCACTGGATAAAAGCCATATTGTCCTAGAGAGATTTACACGGTTATCAAAATGTCACGCCAGGGTAAGCCTACAGGAAACATAGCTCTTACTGTAAGTGTTTGTAAAATCCCCTATGGGAAAAATGAATGGTGGAAAAACAATTGGAACCATTTCCCTGTTTGACCGCTAGGTTTTATGGCTATTATGACTCATACTGTGGTACTCTATTCCTAGAGTTGTAAGTAGATTTAATTTCTTCCTGGTATGGTACGCTACCTTCTATGTGCACCAAAAACATATAGAAACAAAACATATAGAATCCCTATTAATTTAATACAATCTCTGTGGTCCTAATAGTAAAGATTTGTCATTTAACTTTGAAAATCTATTACCTTTTAATGTTTCATTAACATAATGTTTTCTTTGGATTGTAATTTGTATTTTATTTGACCTTATTTTGACAAACAATCATGGCTCCTCTAAGCCTGACTACTTGCACACGTTAAAGCACAATAACATAGAATGCCAGCTGCCGATAAACCCCACAGAAGAAGGGGTTTTCCCGCAGGCACTGTTTTCCCGCAGTTCTAATGATTGTGAGGGCAGGTGTTCGGCAGGCGGGAGTGAAAGACACCGTGTGCTAGCTTAGCCAGCTGGTCCCAATGAAGACTCCAGTACACAGCAGGTGGGAGGCGACGCCGTGTGCTAGCTAACTAGAAAGGTAGTTAGAAAATGGTGTCACTAACTAGCATGGTAGCACACTGTGTCACAGCCTCCCGCCTGCTGTACTAGCGGGAGGCAGGGCAACCGGTAGACAGTGTCCTTTGCCCCCCCCCCCCCCCGCCTGTCGGGCACTGTTTTCTCGCAGTTCTGTTAACGACGGTGAGGGCAGGTATTCGGCAGGCAGGACCAAAGGACACTGTCTATCAGTGTCGCTCCCACCAGCTAGCAAGGAGGACTCTGGTAGGCGATGGTGAAGAAACTATGGAGTGCTCAAGGGTAGGGTGGGGATCATGTAGGAATCTAATTCATGTAGGAATATAATTGTGGTCTGCAGATGCACACTATTGAAAAAATGGCCCTGTTACTGTCAAATCACACCACATTCTGGAGCATATTACACACATTTGAAATGAACAGCCTTCACCTCAGACAAGGGCCAAAGCTTCTTGATCATTCTAAAGCCCTTGAACCTGATTCTATGCCCTACAACTCACACAGAGCAAATCAGAGTGGATTTTCACCCAAACCCCAGTTCACTGGAGGCGGAAAAGTATCATTGCCTCTGAAGCAACAACATGAAAGATATATTCTCATCTTTGATGCCTATTGGATTTTGCAAGCACAATGCATTTCAAAGGATCTGCCTGGTGGAGGACTATTTTGGTTATTCTCTGGAATGGCTTCAGGTACAGACAACACACCTACAGTGTGAGTGTTATGATAGAAAGATAGAGAGAGAGAGAGAGAGAGAGAGAGAGAGAGAGAGAGAGAGAGAGAGAGAGAGAGAGAGAGAGAGAGAGAGAGAGCGAGAGGGAGAGGGAGAGGGAGAGAGATGGTGAGTGAGTGAGTGAGTGAGTGAGTGAGTGAGTGAGTGAGTGAGTGAGTGAGTGAGTGAGTGAGTGAGTGAGTGAGTGAGAGAGTGAGAGAGAGAGGGAGAGGGAGAGGGAGAGGGAGAGGGAGAGGGAGAGGGAGAGGGAGAGGGAGAGGGAGTGAGTGAGTGAGTGAGAGAGAGAGAGAGAGTGAGATGGGGTCATACAGTTGAAGTCGGAAGTTTACATACACTTAGGTTGGAGTCATTAAAACTAGTTTTTCAATCACTCCACAAATGTCTTGTTAACAAACTATAGTTTTGGCAAGTCAGTTAGGACATATACTTTGTGCATGACACAAGTAATTTTTCCAACAATTGTTTACAGACAGATTATTTCACTTATAATTTACTGCAGCACAATTCCAGTGGGTCAGAAGTTTACATACACTAAGTTGACTATGCCTTTAAACAGCTTGGAAAATTCCAGAAAATTATGTCATGGCTTTAGAAGCTTCTGCTAGGTTAATTGACATAATTTGAAGTCAATTGGAGGTGTACCTGTGGATGTATTTCAAGGCCTACTTTCAAACTCAGCGCCTCTTTGCTTGACATCATGGGAAAATCAAAAGAAATCAGCCAAGACCTCAGAAAAAAAATTGTAGACCTCCACAAGTCTGGTTCATCCTTAGGAGCAAATTTCCAAACGCTTGAAGGTACCACGTTCATCTGTACAAACAATAGTACGCAAGTATAAACACCAAGGGACAACGCAGCCGTCATACCGTTCAGAAAGGAGACGCGTTCTGTCTCCTAGAGATGAACGTACTTTGGTGCGAGAAGTGCAAATTAATCACAGAACAACAGCAAAGGACCTTGTGAAGATGCTGGAGGAAACAGGTACAAAAGTATCTATATCCACAGTAAAACGAGTCCAATATCGACGTAACCTGAAAGGCCGCTCAGCAAGGAAGAATTCACTGCTCCAAAACCGCCATAAAAAAGCCAGACTATGGTTTGCAAGTGCACATGGGGACAAAGATTGTACTTTTTGGAGAAATGTCCTCTGGTCTAATGAAACAAAAATAAAACTGTTTGGCAATAATGACCATCGTTATGTTTGGAGGAAAAAGGGTGAAGCTTGCATTCTGAAGACCACTATCCCAACCGTGAAGCACGGGGGTGGCAGCATCATGTTGTGGGGGTGCTTTGCTGCAGGAGGGACTGATGCACTTCACAAAATAGATGGCACCATGAGGTAGGAAAAATATGTGGATATATTGAAGCAGCATCTCAAGACATCAGTAAAAGCTTGGTCGCAAATGGGTCTTCCAAATGGACAATGACCCCAAGCATACTTCCAAAGTTGTGGCAAAATGGCTTAAGGACAACAAAGTCAAGGTATTGGAGTGGCCATCACAAAGCCCTGACCTCAATCTTATAGAAAATGTGTGGGCAGAACTGAAAAAGCGTGTGCGAGCAAGGAGGCCTACAAACCTGACTCAGTTACACCAGCTCTGTCAGGAGGAATGGGCCAAATTCACTCAACTTATTGTGGGAAGCTTGTGGAAGGCTACCCAAAACATTTGACCCAAGTTAAAGAATGTAAAGGCAATGCTACCAAATACTAATTGAGTGTATGTAAACTTCTGACCCACTGGGAATGTGATGAAAGAAATAAAAGCTGAAATAAATAATTCTCTCTACTATTATTCTGACATTTCACATTCTTAAAATAAAGTGGTGATCCTAACTGACCTAAGACAGTGAATTTTTACTTGGATTAAATGTCAGGAATTGTGAAAACTGAGTTTAAATGTATTTGGCTAAGGTGTATGTAAACTTTCGACTTCAACTGTACAGAAATGGTACGGAGCAATCAGCATACATCACACAGGGTTTCACATTTCAGTCAGTGATTCAGCCACCATGGAACAAGAGAGGAGAGGTTTTCCATCATATAGCGCTCTGGTCATCTTCATTGGCTCCAGTCAATGATTCCTTAATTGGTTTACAGCAGGTTTTAGAGAAATACTCTACCTGAGTGATCCCTGTTGTGGTTGGGATAGTAAACAGGAAGTTAACAAGCAAGGAAAGTAAATAGATGCTTTATATTCCTAACCTTGATCCATATCTACATGTTTCCCATCTTGGATCAAAACACATGTTATATTTAGTGCATCTCTGAAGGTTTACTCGCGTCTGAATCAGCTCAGTGGGAGGTCCACACCACTCTCATCCTGCTGAAACACAACAGGGATCATACCAACATCGAATGGCAGATAAAATCGTCACTAATACAGCCCAGGACGACTAGCGTACTATCACTGTTGTGATGCCCCCATAGTGCAGAGGACCAAAAATTAGATGCCACATCCACCCAGGAGGGCGGAAGAGTCCCAGGACCACGTGGTCCAGGCTGGGCTGGTGCTGCTATGATGGAGAGGGTAATTAAAAGTGGAGAGAGCTTCATTAATACTGTATGAGGGAGGAAGAAGAGAGAAAGAGGATGTAAATTTGATGTGAATCTGAATCCCCAGTGTTAAGCATCATTCCCTCTGTCGTCCCCAGCTGACTATGGACACACACTCAGGGGACCAGACAGCAGGGGTCAGGCTGTATACAAACACACCCACACACACAAAGCCAAGTGTGTTGTTCCTCATAAACAAAACACCCATGCATGCACACACACACACACACCTTGATTAACATTCTCCCGATTTTCCAATGAATAAAGCAGATAAACAAGCAATACTTTTTTTCTCATTGCTATTTTCCCATCTATGTTTAGTTTGTCTGAGATGGAGCGAATGAGAGGAATTGCATATGTGAGCAGGAGTAAAGGGGGAATAGATAGATGCATGAGAGAAGCAGAGTTATCTGTTCCTCCTGATGGTTAATTTGTTCCATGTGAAATACTTTTTTTGTGGTTCAGGTGTAGTTGTGCCTGAAGGGGGTGTTAAATTGGGCTAGACAGAATTAAGAAACTCTAACTGAACTTTCCATACTCTATGAAGCAGACTTAATGAAACCAAAAGCTTAGCAAGAAAGAGAGTCACGCATTGTTGTTTTCAGATTTCCAAGCAAAGGTTTTAGTCACGCATGACTCCAGGAGCAAAGGAGTTTAACATTGTTGACCTGTGCTACATGATCCCTTTATGCCAAAACACTTCACTCCATAATATTCTTTAAGGTTCATGAATGCTGTCAAATACCAGTATCTTCACTTCTATCTTCCCTTTACTGCATTAAGAGCAGAGAGTAAGGCTCCACAATGGGCAACAATAAATGTGCAATATGCAGAAATCGCTCAGCCATTTCCTGGTTGCTAAAATTATAATAGTTGATCAAATTTCAGTTTATGTGGCAAAACAAGCAATGTGTAGTGTAGAAAATCATTGCACCATCTAAACCACTGTGAAATATCTTCTCAGTAAGCAAAAATATTGTATTTTCAGCTTTTTGAAGCTGGTGTACAAAACCGAAAGCAAAAGAATGCAAAAATGAAACTTAAGAACGAGAAGCATAGAAATAGTGCACATAGAACAGCTCTACCACTTCTTAGATTTGCTTTCAATGAGAATGACACACACTACATTATCAAAAGTATGTAGACACATGCTTGTCAAACATCTCATTCCGAAATCATGGGAATGAATATGAAGTTGGTCCCCCCTTTGCTTCTATAGCAGCCTCCACTCTTTTGTGAAGGCTTTCCACTAGATGTTGGAACATTGCTGCAGGGACTTGCTTCCATTCAACCACAAGAGCATTAGTGAGATCAGGCACTGATGTTGAGTGATTTGGTCTGGCATGCAGTTGGCATTCCAATTCATCCCAAAGGTGTTCGATGGGGTTGAGGTCAGGGCTCTGTGCAGGCCAGTCAAGTTCTTCCACGCCGATCTCAACAAACTATTTCTGTATGCACCTCGCTTTAGGCACGGGGGCATTGTCATGCTGAAACAGAAAGGGCATTCCCAAAACTAATTTGGAAGCACAGAATCACCTAGAATGTCATTGTATGCTGTAATATTAAGATTACCATCCACTGGAACTAAGGGGCCTCGCCCCTTAGAAGACCATTATTCTTCCCCCACCAAACTTTACAGTGGCACTATGCATTGGGGCAGGTAACGCTTTCCTGGCATCCGCCAAACCCAGATTCGTCCGTCGGAATGCCAAGCGTGATTCATCACTCCAGAGAACACGTTTCCACTGCTTCAGAGTCCAATGTGGGAGAGCTTGACACCACTCCAGCCAACGCTTGGCATTGCGCATGGTGATCTCAGGCTTCTGTGCGGCTTGCTCGGCCATGGAAACCCATTTCCTGAAGCTCCCGATGAACAGTTCTTGTGTCCTGACATTGCTTCCAGAGGCAGTTTGGAACTCGGTAGTGAGTGCAACCCAGGACAGACGATTCTTACACGCTTCAGCACTAGGCGGTCCCGTTCTGTGAACTTGTGTGGCATTTCACTTCGCGGCTAAGCCGTTGTTGCTCCTAGACATTTCCACTTCACAATAACAGCTCTGACAGTTGACAGAGCCAGCTCTAGCAGGGTAGAACTTTGATGAACTGACTTGTTGGAAAGGTGGCATCCTATGCCAGTGCCACATTCAAAGTCACTTCAGTGAGGCCATTCTACTCCCAATGTTTGTCTATGGAGATTGCATGGCTGTGTGCTCGATTGTATACACCTGTCAGCAACAGGTGTGGCTGAAATAGCTGAATCCACTAATTTAAAGTGGTGTCCACATACACTATATATGCAAAAGTATCTATTACTCACATTTCTATGTGAATTTGGTTGGGCTGCCCAAAATGTTACATATTGCAGCTTTAAAGATCTCACTCATATGGATACATCACTCCCCCTACGTGACTTCCATACTAACTACAGTACAACCTACCACCCAGGGGGTGACTGAACCTGCTCTGGAGAGCCTCTGGGTATGAAGGCTTTTGCTCCAAGCCTTGCACAGTATAAGGTGTGTTAGAGCAGGGCTGGAGCAAAAGCCTGACCAAACACAATGCAATTTCTCTGTAAACAAATTAACTACAGACTTTCAGAATGCTTGTAGAGAAGGTTACTCAACACTGACACAAATGATTGATGATTGGTTGAAAGAAATTGATAGTAAGACGATTGTGGGAGCTGGACAGTTAGATTTCAGTGCAGCCTTTGATATTATTGACCATAACCTGTTGTTGAGCAAACTTTTGTGTTATAGCTTTTCAACCTCTGCCATATCGTGGATTCAGAGCTATCTATCTAATATAACTCTTTAATGGAAGCTTCTCTAATTTTAAACATGTAAAGCGTGGTGTACCCCAGGGTAGCTCTCTAGACCCTCTACTCCTTTCTATTCTTAACTTGTTATGGCTGCAATCCCACTAACGGGATAAGTCTCATCAACAACCGCTGAATAGCATAGCGCTACATTCAATAAATATTACTATAAATATTTATATTCATGAAATCACAAGTGCAATATAGGAAAACACAGCGTAGCCTTTTGTTAATCCACCTGTCGTGTCAGATTTTGAAATGATGCTTTACAGCGAAAGCAATCCAAGCATTTGTGTAAGTTTACGATCACACGACAAAACATTATGTACACTTAGCATTAAGTAGCTTGGTCACGAAAATCAGAAAAGCAATCACATTAATCGTTTACCTTTGATGATCTTTTGATGTTTTCACTCATGAGACTCCCAGTTACACAACAAATATTCCTTTTGTTCCATAAAGATTATTTTTATACCCAAAATACCTCCGTTTGTTTGGCGCGTTATGTAGCTTCCATAATGCTTCCATAATGTCCACAGAAACATGTCAAAAGTTTTTTATAATCAATCCTCAGGTTGTTTTTAAAATATATAATCGATAATATATCAACCGCAAATGTCTTTCACAGTAGGAGAGGGAAAAGCAATAACCTATCCAAAATTGTTGCGCGAGCAAAACTCATGTGACCACTTGACGCGATGTTATCTTTCTGGCTCATTTTTCAAAATAAAAGCCTGAAACTATGTATGAAGCCTGTCGACACCTTGAGGAAGCGATAGGAAAAGGAAGCTGGTTCATATCCCTTTAAATCCAGCAAAGGGAGGCTATGGAACATGGAGTTTTCAAAATAGAAGCCACTTCCTGTTTTGATTTTCCTCAGGGTTTCGCCTGCAATATCAGTTCTGTTATACTCACAGACAATATTTTGACAGTTTTGGAAACTTTAGAGTGTTTTCTATCCAATACTACTAATAATATGCATATATTAGCAACTGAGACTGAGGAGCTGACCGTTTACAATGGGCACCTTTTCATCCAAGCTACTCAATACTGCCCCTGCAGCCATAAAACGTTAACAATGACCGGCCACTGGCATTAAATGAAGCATGTGTGTCCATATGTGCTGATAATTCAACCATATATGCATCAGCAACCACAGCTAATGAAGTCACTGAAACCCTTAACAAAGAGTTGCAGTCTGCTTTGGAATGGGTGACCAATAATAAACTTGTCCTGACATCTCTAACACTAAGAGCATTGTGTTTGGTACAAGTCATTCCCTATGTTCTAGACCTCAGCTGAATCTGGTAATGAATGGAGTGGCTGTTGAACAAGTTGAGGTGACTAAATTACTTGGTGTTACCTTAGATTGTAAGCTGTCATGGTCAAAACATATAGATTCAATGGTTGTAAAGATGGGGAGAGGTCTGTCTGAAATAAAATAAGGCTCTGCTTTTTTGACACCACAGTCCAAAAAGCAAGTCCTGCAGGCTCTAGTTTTGTCTAATCTTGATTATTGTCCAGTCGTGTGCTGCAAGGAAAGACCTTGATAAGCTGCAGCTGGCCCAGAACAGAGCGGCACATCTTGCTCTTCATTGTAATCAGAGGGCTAATATAAATACTATGCATGCCAGTCTCTCTTGGCTAAGAGTTGAGGAGCGACTGACTGCATCACTTAATTTTATAAGAAACATTAACGTGTTGAAAATCCCAAATTGTTTGCATAGTCAATTTACACACAGCTCACACACACTTACCTCACCAGACATTCCACCAGGGGTCTTTTCACAGTCCCCAAATCCAGAACAGTATTATATAGAGCCATTATTGCATGGAACTCCGTTCCTTCTCATATTGTCAAATGAACAGCAAACCTGGATTAAAAAAAACAGATAAAGCAACACCTCACGACACAATGCATCTCCCCAATTTGACCTAGATAGTTTGAGTGTATATATTGATATGTATGATGTGTGCCTTTTTAAAAATGTATTTAGGTCCGTCCTTGAACTGTTCTTGTCTATTAATGTTCTGTATTATGCCATTTTTCAAGTTTTGTGTGGACCCCAGGAAGAGTCACTGCTGTTTTCGCAACAGCCAACAGGGATCCTAATAAAATACCTGCACGCCAGTAGCTCTCCAGGAGGAAGGTTGAAGGAAGGTTGGCCTCCCTCGGTGTGGTTGTCTCACTCCTGTGTGGTTCACAGGTGGCTGGTAGCACCTTAATTGGGGAGGACAGGCTCATAGTAATGGTTGGAATGAAATTAATGGAACAGTATCAAACACAGTTTCTGTGTGTTTGATCCCATTCCATTCACTCCATTCCAGACATTATTATGAGCCATGTCCTCCCCTCTCAAGCCTCCTGTGGTGTGGTTGTTTCCTCTGCCCCTAGGCACAGCAACTTCACAGGGCACCTAGCCAGAGGGGAGGATTAATATTAATTCCCTTTGAATAACTCAAAGATTCAATTATGCAAGATAATGCAAATACAAGGTCTTTCAGGTCTGTTTTTCTTTTCAGAAATCCACCTCTTTAAATAGCATCCCCCTGTATAACGCTGACACATCTGTGTCTCCTTCAGTCATGCAGTTTTCTCTTTCTACTTCCTGTGTGACATGGGGCTGAATGGGCCTTTCTGTGATGTGTCTGGTGTCATAACTCTCCTGTAACGATCTGAAGGATCAGGTAACAGTGGGTCCACTCTACAGCGTGCTCTTGCTCGAGAGAGCGGGAAGTCGGCTGTTTTATGACGGTCGTAAAAATTCACTGCCTCTATGCTCTGTAGTGTTTGAGATTGGAATGTAAATTGTGGAACACAGAGAGACAATTGGATGTCAAAAGTTTGAATAATTAAACAATATTTCTATTTTTGAGAATGTGGGAGTGGTCCGTGGACACTTCTCATGAAGGACAGGAAACCCAATTTACTGTATCTCTGTTTGTGAACACTTATCAATTATCAGGTTTACATCTAAATGTTGTTAAACGTATGTGATTACATATAAAACTATTTGTGAAAAGATGAAATGTGATGTTAGCTTTCTAAATGAGAGTATGGATTTTCATATAAAGTTTAACTAGTCAGTGGCCACACCCCCGTGAGCCAGACATTACATCAGGCATCATGGAACCGCCCTTTTCTACTCCAGAATAAAAGGACTCGTCACAACATTTACATTTAGTCAAGATAGGGAGTTCCCACATTGAAATGGCTGGAACTCTGACATTTTCAACAGAGAAGAAGTAATACTCGATGCCAAAGAGACCCACGGTAAGCCGGACGTCTCGAATGGTTAAGAAGACCAAGAAATATGGAGCTGATGCTACATGTTGAAATGGTTAAGAACTATAACTCTACCAAAGGAGAAGACCAGAGAACACCAGGGACTTTTTCTTTGTATCATGTAGCACCCAATGTATAACTAATTGTGTGTGTGATTATGTAATTCTGTGATTAAGTTAGTTAGTAAGTAACCAATTTGTATATGGCTGATTCATGATTTAGGCTAGGGTTTGTGCAGATAACAAAGGGTTTGCGACGTTCAAGAATATGACTGATGAAGTAATAATACTACATTAATACAAGAGTGTACCTGATAAGATATAAAAATATATTTTGAGTTATATTCGGAAATTGAAACTCTATGAACAACATATTCCCGTGGTGCCCCGACTTCCTAGTTAATTAAAGTTCCATGATTAGTTTAATCACATAATTAAATTACACAGAGAATTGATTTGATAAGATACAGTCTTCACATTTAATGATAGTCAACGACACGATATTTGATGCTCCCATGTGAGGAATCTAAGATAGAATGAGGCATTTATTTTGATTCAGCCTATATCAAATTGAAAAGCAGATTGCATTATACACCCATATTAAGTTAAACTGCAGGGGAGTTGTAGACAGGAATTATTAGTTGTATGTGTTTCCCCATAGAAGTTGTGCCGGTGTCATGTATCTGATAACGTCTTATGAGTTGGTAAAGTTAGTGACAACATTTCTAGTACTTGGATAACAATCCTGCTAACTACAGAAATTTGAGAAATAGACACCTTGGGCCAAACGTGCTATTTCTGTTTCCTGTGTTTCAGAACCGGGTAGACTCGGTCGTTATTAATTTCTCAAACGAGAACACAGAGCCAGCCGATTGAAATTTGAGGAGATATTAGCTTGACAAAGCGATAATTCTCTGTCCCTTGCGGTTTCAGTAGCAGGAGTAGCCTCTGTGTATTTCTTTGTTTACTGCGCGTTCCGGTTAAAAACATCGCAAAAAATATCGGCTAGAAGTTTGGAAAGTAAGACGATTACTAGCAAAACCGTTCCCTTGTTTAAGGGGATCCTATGTTATGCTTCAAAGTGTACAAAGTAGGATTAGCTTGCATGAGTTGCTAAGCTAACAAAGGAGAACAGCCATTTTGTTTTTCCTGTGTCACGTTGAAATTCCTCCGTCTTGGGCGATGGAAGTCCCGCCCTTTGTAGTTCTGTTTGACTTCAGCTTTCTGTGATCAGTGACCCCTGGGGGTGAAGAATCACCAATATTATTATTTTTAAATAATTATTTAGGTGACACACAACATATACCATGTTTAACAAGTGGTTACTTATGATATCCAGCCAATCTCAACTGATTGGATATCGATGTCTCATTCAATTAAACTAATAAGTAAAATTGCCAGACTTACCTTTTTCAAATGGACATGTTAAATAATATCCAAATCGATTGGTTTCTACAAATGAGACAATTTAAACTTTCCACATTAACCTTGATACAGCAACACTCTCAGGTTAATTAAAGTTTAATTCCCAAATTGCCTATACAGGTTTGATTTATCATTAACATTGATTAATCAGTCAAATTTGCTTTTGCAAAGCCCATTCAGTACCACCCAGCACTGAAGGAAGTCCCGCCTTCGTGGGAATTCCATGTGGCTTCGGCCTTAGGGCTAAGTGACCCTAGTGGTGACATTTGAACTACTGGTTACACTTATGATAATTCAGACAATCTCAATTGATTGGATATCATCGTCTCATTCAATTTAATACGTTAATAAGTCTAATAATGTGCAAGCTATCAGAGGGAGTAGTCCCCACTCCACTGCTAATTAGTGAACCCTCACCCATAAAAGGATTGATCTCTGACCTCAGCAGCAATACCAACCCTAATGCCATTAGCAGGAAAAATTAGCGGGAAAGACTACAGCGTGACTACCCAATCAAGCAACCGGAGGAGTCCGGTACTCAAAAGAGTGAAGACGATAGAAGGTTTCAGACTTTGCCTCCCTCATGTGTCCCTCGATCTTCTCCTCTTGGCCTTTCGGCCCCAATTTCCCCACAGGATGCTGCCAACCCTCCCCGCCCAGTCGGTGCAGAACGCCTTGACAAACTCGTCAAGAATTTACCCACCTTTGACCCCGTTCCAGGTCAGCCAAACGATATTGAGACGTTCCTAGCTGACATAGAGGATGCATTGGATGGCTACCGGAATGCTACAGGTTCTGGCAGGGTATACCTGTTGTAGCGAACGTCGAATAAACACGTGACATGTTTCATTCATCTTCAACAGCAACACATGCTAAATGACTACGCTAAACTTGCCACAGCCTTGAAATTAGAATTCAGTGGTTCTGCAACTCGCAAACACAATAGCTCACTGGCTAACACTGTCAAACAAGCTCGCAATTAACATCCACAAGCGTACTACCATAGGCTTTGTTCAGTTTACTTTGGCCTACTCACTGAAACAGGAATGGAAGAGCTGTTACCACTGAAACAAATGTTTCTGTCGAACATGTATCCCACCTTCATTACCTACTTGGAACCCTACAGCCCATGTTGGATTGCCTATCTTACAACTCAGAGAGCTTGCAAGCACAGCTTTTGAGGCATCAAAAGCTTGCAATGCTAAGAGCCCTGACCACTCGGTTTTGAAGTTTGACCAGGAGCACTCACTCCAGTTAGAGGGTGCATTATCAGGTATTGGAGCATTGAGAGATGACGCACAACAATGGTTTCTATCACGAAACCACGACTCCAATAACCACCGCGATCGAAATAACAGTAATGTATGTCGCCATTGAAATGACTACCGCTACAATCGACCTGTTCGCTACCGTCCAGCACCCAACCCACACAAAGTGTCAAGGCACAAGGGTAACCAAGGGTTAAAGGACAATCAAAACGTAGACCAATGTCCTCTAGAAGTTCCACTACGTGATGAACTAAAGTGAGAAGAAATAGAGAAAAGGGTCAAAGATAAGTCACAAGGACTAGATGGGGATTTGCCGGACACCAGGTCCGCAGGAATTAACACCCTTAGCAAGGAAGTTAAAAATCTAATTTCTCCCGCTCTCACACGAGACCCTATCCAGCACCCATTCGTTTAAAAAACAAGCCCACAGGGTTTTCACCTTGAACAGAAATGGCACATCACGTAGTTGCAAATGACCACTCCACTTTGTGGGGAATATGTCCACTAAATGCGACTCTAAAAGGCCATACCTGGAAACAGTTCTGGAGTACTGCTTAACTTGTCATGCGCTAATTGATTCGGGCGCGACAATATTGCTCATCTCTCAAACATTGTTTGATGATCTCAAAAGGGCTTTAAAGAAAGCTAAACGTTGGTTAAAAATGGAATGATACGATACTACACTTCAAGGTTTCACTGAGACTACTTCGCCTCTCTCATTGAGAATCATGCTGAAACTACACTTCCAGGACATATCAATTGTTTACCCTGTGTATTTTACCAGCCTCGAATCTGAACCCCTGCTACTCGGAGCAGACTTGATGGATTGGTTACTCACACTGATGGATTGGAAAACCAACCATGTATGGTCACAAGATACAGTGCCTTCTCCACTGACCACACTGGCTTCCCTTAACGCTAGCTGCAACGCAGTCATCAATGAGGGGTATCTGTCAAAAGCACCCCTTGATATAAAGACGTTTCGAAACATCTTGGTGCTGAATCCGATCCAAGGAGATATTACGATATCTCGACACATTCAATCAGCCAATCTGATTGACAATTATTGTCATGATTTCGAGCCAGCAGTCTCTGTGAATGAGCAACTTCCCTCCTCCTTGAAGTCATGCAATACTGTAGTTGAGATGAACTTCTCTTGCCCTTCGGACACTTCCGCAAGCACTGCGGCTGTCTCAGCAAGTAAAACATTGACGCGCAGAGTACACACTGATTCCAATTATACATCTTCCGCTTTGTTGGGGACTGTCACCCCTTACAATGACACTAATGGTGTCAGTCCCGCAACTGACCAGATGACTCCTACTGGTGAAACAGTTTGCGATATCACAGACAGATATCCCCGTCTCAGTTCGCAGGGACTGAAGAGGTTGCCACACGTGGACGCTGTGGTGACTGACAGGCCTCGACAGCCACTGAGCATTTTGAAGCACATACACCAGGAGATTTGGTTGAAAGGTTACGGCCATTCTCATAACGCAGACAACTTGCACATAGGGTCCGACCTTGTCGGGGGGGGGGGGGGGGGGGGGGGGGTCGAGACTACGTGCAACACTGTACGAGGCCGCCAGAGAAGATAGCAAGTCTAGTTGTAAACTCCCCTATAAGAACAGTGAGGAGCAGACAGTCCCCTAAACGGGATAACCTTAGAACACATCTAAGATATTACTAAGGTGTACGACACTGGTTGTAAAAGAAGTCCAGTAGATGTTCCACCTCCAAGACAAATGGCAAAAATAATCATGCCTTGTCATGTGTAGTTTAATCTACAATGCAACTAGTAAAATGTTCTAATCATGTGTTCCTGTAGGATAACATTTCAGAATAAATTGGTAGGATAACTGGTCCCCTTGAGTACCAGTATCAATGCCAGCATAGTCAGTCCAGCAACAATCAGTAATAGGATTAGAGCTCTCACAAGTCAAATTGCTATTGATAACAGCGCTAGAGGAGTTAGTAGCCACTCAGATGGCAACACGTGTAAGGGAATCTCCAGAACACTCTTCTGATAGTTAACACACATGCAACTAATAAATAGAACCCTCCATTCAGGAGGAAAGTTATCAGAAGTCATGAACCATGATCACACCGCGTACAACTGGTGAGGTTAGCTCCTCCGTGGATAACATAGCTATGAAATTGACTCCTTTATACCTATCACCACTACAATGGTGTAAGACACATTAACTTTTAGTAAAATTACTACAGGTCCCCTTTACACATCTTGAGGTCGACATCAATTCTTACTGACCTCCAGGTAATGACCTGGAAATGATCTGATGACGTCAGACTCATTCTGAACAGGTTGCAGCCTACCCGAATACTTGGTTCCTTTCCCTTGGTATGTGCGCTTGTGTAAGCACAAACACACATGTAACATTTAATGAAGATTTATGCTCGGATCACTTAAGGGTCAGAACAAAATACCAACCGTAGTAAAGTTGAAAATGTACTCTAAGTCCTTTTGACTCTACAGCTACAGTACTCACCAGTTTCCCCACAGAGGTCCATAGGTCATCCCTGTAGACTGCCCAAAGCTGGGTCCTTACAGCTGTAGATTTATCATGTAGTTATCATCTTAAAATAGTGCCCTAAGCAAAACACCACAAATTAGGAACACCCTAGATATGGCATTAGACAATGCCATGATAGGGCCATTTTGCCCAGACTTGGACGTATATAGAATACAGTCCAATTAGATGAAGGTGTGATAACTATATTTTGTATATGTTTTGTTTATGCTTTCATTCCTTTTCGTTTCAGAAGTGATAGAGCCATAAACAAGTTCACCATACAACCGTCACTTAGTGCCACAATGCCGCTCATTTGGGAAGAAATGTAATTATGTATTTCATGAGTGTGTGTGCGTTGTTAACATCTGCCTAAGTTACTGCCTAGATCAACCAGCCTGGACGACGGGTCCAGAAAGGCAATCCCAATCCAGACTACCACAGCCCATCCTTGTGGCGGCCTGCTCCATTTGCAGAAATCCTACCCGGGTTGACCACCAGAGGGGAACTGCAACGGCAATCACCAACCAGACATCCACTGCCCATCCTTGTGGTGGACCGCTCCACTCTCAGAGAGCCTACCAAGGTCAACCACCAGAGGGGGACCGCAACAATGATCCACAACCAGGACATCACGTGGTCATTATTTTTATGTTGGTTTGCAACTTGCAGGATAAACACAAGATTGAACCCACCAGAGGGGGACTGTCATAACTCTCCTGTGACGATCTGAAGGATCAGGTTACAGTGGGTCCGCTCTACAGCGTGCTCTCTCTCATAGAGGGGGGAGAGCGGGAAGTCCGCTGTTTTATGGCGGTCGTAAAATACGCTGCCTCTATGCTCTGTAGTGTTTGAGATTGGAATTTAAACTGTGGAACACAGAGAGACATTTGGACATCAAAAATTTAAATAATTGAACAATATTTATATTTTTGAGAATGTGGGAGTGGTCTGTGGACACTTAAGGGACAGTCATGTCAAGTGCGTTTCATTTGGTGATCTCATGAAGGACAGGAAATCCACATTACTGTATCTATACTTGTGTACACTTATCAATTATCAGGTTTACATCTAAATGTTGTGAAACGTATGTGATTACATATGAAACTATTAGTGAAAAGATTAAATGGGATGTTAGCCTTCTAAATGAGAGTATGGATTTTCATATAAAGTTAGTCAGTGGTCACTAGTCAGAGGTCACACCCCCGTGAGCCAGACATTACATCAGGCATCATGGAACCGCCCTTTTCTACTCCAGAATAAAAGGACTCATGACAACATTTTCATTTAGTCAAGATAGGGAGTTCCCATGTTGAAATGGCTGGAACTCTGAAACTTTCAACAGAAAACAAGTACTACTCGATGCCAAAGAGACCCACAGTAAGCTGGGCGTCTCGAATGGTTAAGAAGACCAAAAAATATGGAGCTGACGCTACATGTTGAAATGGTTAAGAACTACAACTCTACCAAAGGAGAAGACCAGAGAACGTGGAGATCATTCCCACGTTGAAATGGCGAAGATATCTACAAAGAATAATTATTGACTGCAGCTGTTTAAATACTTTAGTCTGGTAAATGCATCTGATTCTAAGAACAATTCCGAATGGTACTTTGAAGTATCAATTCTAACTACGGCAGACTGTGACTTCTGGGGAACGCAACCAGAGACTTTTCTGTCAACTCTCCAGCAGATAGACCGGCGACCACAGAGAGAGACAACAAGACATACGCTCGTAAATATGTCAATTGTAATTTCTTTTCATATCAGCGGTTGTTCATATTCAAAGTATTAGCAATTTCTATGAGTGTAGTTATCAGCTATGAGTTTCCCGCTCTTGAGCTGTCCCCATCCCCTTTTCTTTGTCTACCAAGCTGTCATATCGGTTTCATATAGTTTAATCGCGTAATTAAATTACACATAGAGAATTGATTTGATAAAATACAGTCTTCACATTTAATGATAGTCAACGACACAACACTCAATAAAGGTGGGCTGGCATCTTAGGGGTATTACCAGTGCTAATGCAAAATAATACAACTAATATCTGGCTCTGGCTTCTAACCCAGCTCAATATCAAACATTCCAGCGCTGTCATCATCAAGGTGCATCCCATGGAATGTCCTGATCAGATCAGTTCCCTGGGTATCAGAGAAACTTCTGACACTCAAGAGTGCCCCAAGGTATGTTTCTGACTGTCAGCCTCTCTGATGTCAATAAAACCACAGCTATTTTATACTGTCAAGCTAGTAACTGGGTCTTCAGATGTGGTCTGCTGGCAGTCAATCAGAAGATTCTCCAGAACATGGCAGGGTAAATTAAACAGACAGCGGAACATGGAGAAGAGAGGAGAGACACCCCTTGAGAAGGGATCAAGAGAGAGAATGCGTAGAGAGACAGACATTGATTGAGAAATGGAGATGGAGGGAAACAAATATCATAAGCAAAGAAGAGGAAAATAATACCCAAAGAGGGGGAGAGCAGGAGTGACTACTTAGATTGCAGTGTGCACTCTCTGGTCCTGTGTGTTATTGTACAGTACATGAACTCGCCCTGAAGTTACATCTAGGGGATTGCATTCATGTTCACACCTTACACTCTTAACTTTAAAAATGACAAAGTCTCTCACCTCTCCCTTTAAGTCCCTATCCACACCCTTAGCGTCAGGGTCAACTGTGTAAAAACATTTACAATCCTACTGGGATTATATCAGAGAGGAATAGGATTTAGGTTGATCCACCATACTGAATATAAAGTCTGAATGTACAAGTTTGTAAGCATTCCCTGTTTTACTATGCATTGAAACTGTACGTGTTTTCAATCCCACAGGTAATCTGCTGTGGCTGAACCAAGACACTCCATTGGGATCAGTTAGAGCATGGGTGACAGAGCATGGGTCGTCCATCTCCCATCAACACTGTCATGCGCGTGTACGCTCGAGCGCACACACACCCTAACATCCCTCTTCTTCTCCATTGAATTAAGACAGACTCACCTCCGAAGTGGGACATAGAAAAATAGAAACCCCAGGTCTGAAGACATGAAACAACCCCAGCCTGGCTCAGATAGCTACCTAGCCCTCTATTAGTCATCTGGCTGGTCTGAAGACATGAAACAACCCCAGCCTGGCTCAGATAGCTACCTAGCCCTCTATTAGTCATCTGGCTGGTCTGAAGACATGAAACAACCCCAGCCTGGCTCAGATAGCTACCTAGCCCTCTATTAGACATCTGGCTGGTCTGAAGACATGAAACAACCCCAGCCTGGCTCAGATAGCTACCTAGCCCTCTATTAGTCATCTGGCTGGTCTGAAGACATGAAACAACCCATTACAATGCAGGTCACACACTTAGGAATACAGACAGGCTAGTGGCTCTTTCTGCTGTGCCAGTCAATTATTTAAGGTGTAAGATTAAAGAGGAGCCCCAAGTGTGTGTGTGGTGATGGTTGTGATGAAACAGTATATTTTTCACTGGTTCCCAGAGTGTATACTTCTGTGCAGGTGTATATCTTCTTAATTTGGCGTTTCAGGAGTGGGGTGGTTTTAATCACTCCAAAGTTGGCGTTTCGTGAGTGGTTTTAATCACTCCAAAGCTAGCATAACATTATAAGAGCCTGTGGGAGAAATGTCAGGCAGCACCACTGACGAGGAGACTCCTGCATGCGTGTGCACAGGCGCGTACGAGAAATACACTGAGCAATTATTCCAGTGTCAACAATGGAGTGTCTCCACCTGTTCACCACTATATTGAGGCACAGATGGTCAGTACTTCAGTGCTCATGCCACCTGGTGGTCATTCTGGCCAAATGAAAACCACAGAGAGAGAGGTGGCAGAGACATGAACACAGGCAGATTGGGAGACTGATCCATAGTATAGAGAAATTATAGCCGGATTTACATTTAGACCGACCGGAGAGGAATTAACAATCCAATTAGCCTCTGTGAAATACACCCCCCCCCCCCCCCCCCTTTACTCCATTTATATGTATTCACATTTTATATACTTAAAGTAAACAGCAACCACCGCTTCTGATAGTCAAATCGAACTTCAGAGTAGAGCTCACTCTCATGTCTACCTGAAATTCAAACATATTCATAATGAGCTATGAAAATAAATAACACTTGGAACTCTGGGCAATCCCCTCCATAGACATACTGTCCATCTTGACATTGCACTGAAATCATACATTTTCACAGCTTATGTTGGCATGTCTTGTCAGGTTCAGACAATCATGTGTACTGTATGTCTCCCATCTATTGACACCACTGTTATAAATGTCAGGTTGCCAGATATTCAAACAATTCTAAAGTGTTTTTTTGGGAAAAGAAGCTGGGGTATAAGCACACGTCTCTATTAAAACAGCTGTCTGTCAAGCAGGAACAGCGGTCTAAAATGTCAATATGTGGTGCTTTAAGTATAAAATTATTGTTTCTATTGTGCAACTCAGTCCGAGTCTGTCAGGGTGAATGAACAAAGAAGGGGGGGAGAGAAGCAACACACACTCCCAGAAAGCACTCACGGGGATAAACAGAATACAGTCATGCATACAGTGTCTTTACACGAATACCTCAAGTTCTATGTATAAATGTTTGCCTCCTGAGGCTAAGCCAGTCAGTATGTTAATAGCAGAATGAATACACAAGTATTTCTCACACAATACCAGACATGAGTGTACTGAAAGTAACTTTTTATTTGAGTTACAATTATTTACATGTAATCAAAGACAACGTCCTCAAAACCGGTACAAACTTTTTTCATCCTGCAACGGTGTTTGTATTTTTTTGCTTTTACTTCAAAATGACAACTCAGAAATATTGTAGAAAATAAAAATATCAGCTTCAGAAAAGTAGTCTAGCATTCTAACATCCACTAACCACTATTTACAGGTGTTTACATTCTGAAATTCCTTTCATTATAGAAACCGTTTAACAACCAAACGGAAGCAAACAGAAAAACGGAACGGACCTAACTGAATTTGTCCAATAGAAACCCTTGTTTTGTTTGTAAAAACATTTTGCAACAGAATCGTCATTATGAATACATCCTAGATTTGCAACTCAACTTTTAGGTAACATGTCTGTTCAATTGCAGCTCTACAAATCAGAGGGAAATTAAATCTGTATGGCAGTTATTCAATCAGTATCTTATTGGAGCACAGGACTAGTTAGAGTAGCTGAAAGGAGGTTTAGGGGTACTGGTTCACCGCTCAGAGTTGGAAGGTCATGTCCAACATGATGACTTAAGACACAAGGGGCAGTAAAGAAACACTACAGCCCTGTCCAGAGGCTACCACTACAAGCAGATCGGAAAGGATAGGTATAAGCAGTATGGTAGTTACTTCACTTTTCCCTCCGATAAACTAGGTAGAATTGTCAACATTTTACTATCCAGTGCTCACAGACTTGGGGGTGCCTAGGGGGGGTTGGGGTTAGGACAGGGATCACCAACACAGGGTACTAGGTGTGCAGGCTTTTGATAATTACTGCAGGGCTGGATGCAACCTGCACCCCCTGTCCAGAACCAGGTGGTGAACCCTGGGCTTGGTTCTGGATCAGCGCTACTTGAAGTGGTAAGATACAATGCCCACCAGAGGAGGCTGGTGAGGGGAGAACGGCTCGTAGTAATGGATGGAGTGAATGGAATGGTACCAAACGTGTGGCCATTCCAACCATTACCATGAGACAGTCTTCTTCATTTAAAGTGCCACTAACCACCACTGACAACCACAGTATGGGCAAACAATGTTCAATGAGGATTATGCCAGGTGGCCGAGGTTTGGTTATTATTAATGTTAGTCCGGTTTACCAGGGTTTCTGGGAGTGTAATGAAAACCGTACAAACAGCAGTTAATATATCCAGCCACTTCAAGTGATGTGTTAGGTGGAACATGTAAAAGGTAAGGAACTGTAGAGACTTGAAGCATCTCACACAGCATAACCACAATCATAAAAACGACCAATTGCAAATTTAAAACACAAAACTCAGTTTGACTGTAAAGTCAAATTTGGAAGGGCAAAGAGTAAAACTATTTTTAAAAGTATTCAAGTGCCATTATTTAAAAACAAATACTTAACATCAGTCATCCTGAACTGATGATTTCTTAAAATGTAGAATGATGTTACATTACATGACCTTGTGAGAATAACTTAAACAAGCATTGAAGAAAACTCCAGAAGATTTCAACTTGACTGCGAGCTTATGCAAATGGTCATAATCAGAACTGAAATTTAGAGGGGCTTTCTACAGTTCCCTTCCCTTTTCTACAACCATCACAGGCCATTGTGTGTGTGGTGTGTGTCTTGTTCTTCAGAATGAGAACACATGTTGAAGCAATGCCAGGGACACTGTTGGGACACCGATGATCTCTGGTGGATTCTCTGTACAGCCCGTCCTGCTGGGGATGCCACATCTGACATAACCTTGCTAAGGTTGCCAGATCTGGTGGGACCCTTGTTGGGTTGCCAGATCTGAAAAGATGTCCCCTTATCTGCACTCAAGAGTGCAAAGAAGGGTTCACTAACAGTGGTCCAGATAGTCTATGACACGAGAGATGGACTTATGCCCTGTGGTGCCAAATGCACACTGAAAAAGAGATCGGAGAGAAAGTTAGCTTGTATTGTGCTCCTATGTAAAAGGAGAAAGAGATGCTAGGTCATTATCAAAAGACGTCGCCTACTTACAGTAAGGTTCATGAAATTTAAGAACTTCTTCAGCATTTCTGTCATTATTGAGAAATCTCCCTTGGGAAGGTTTTCCCGCACAGTTGTCACATTAACCTGAGGAGAGAGAATGAAGCAAATACACATTAAGGGGCAAAATTTCCCTCTCGCAAAAATACGCAACCAGCTGAAATAACTAAGCAATGACAAGTTATTTTCAGCTCACCTTTCGGTGCATCTGCACAGATCTTGGTCAACTCTGCACCGATGTAGGTAGAGCAGAAAATGACTCACGAGGTGTTTAGAGGAGAAGGCTACTAGCTTTCCCACGAATTTCCATTTATCGATGGACTACAACAGTACTCAAGCTTTGAACTACGCTTTTATGTTACCTAAAGTAGTCCAGAAATAGTCATATAAATAGTTTAAATTAGTCCCCCCAAAAAATCTGTGCTTTTATGTATTCTGCAATTGTATTGTGTCATATTAAGTTTAATAGTTTAATAGCTTTTGACAGACTCAAGCTCTCGCAAGTGAAATCTAATGCAGCATTTATGCAACTGAACTGCAACTGAACTGCAAATGAACTGGAAATGAACTGGAATCAGCGATCAGGTTCTTTTTTTCTGCTTCCTCTCATATTGTTATTTGTTTATCAGCTAGGACAGAGGTAAAGGGGAAAGAGAGAGAGAGTTGCTGAATAAGTGTTCCGGAATCGATCGCATGCTGCAGTGGTATAGGAGTTCGAGGCAGTGGCTTAGACCACCATAGGCCACGATCGGGTTATTCTATTCGCCATGGACAAAGTAGAGCACTGCAGTTGCCTTTACTTTTCACTTACTTGTTAATAAGTATATATATATACACTTATTAACAAGTAAGTGAAAAGTAAAGGCAACTGCAGTGCTCTACTTTGTCCATGGCGAATAGAATAACCCGATCGTGGCCTATATATACACACACATCTATTATTATTATTTTATTATTATTATTTTTATTTCACCTTTATTTAAACAGGTAGGCAAGATAAACCTGGCCAAGATAAAGCAAAGCAGTTCGACACATACAACGACAGAGTTACACATGGAGTAAAACAAACATACAGTCAATAAAACAGTAGAAACATGTCTATATACGATGTGAGCAAATGAGGTGAGATAGGGGAGGTAAAGGCAACAAAAAAAAGGCCATGGTGGCGAAGTAAATACAATATAGCAAGTAAAACACTGGAATGGTAGATTTGCAGTGGAAGAATGTGCAAAGTAGAAATAAAAATGAGGTGCAAAGGAGCAAAATAAATAAATACAGTAGGGAAAGATGTTGTTTGGGCTAAATTATAGGTGGGCTATGTACAGGTGCAGTAATCTGTGAGCTGCTCTGACAGCTGGTGCTTAAAGCTAGTGAGGGAGATGAGTGTTTCCAGTTTCAGAGATTTTTGTAGTTTGTTCCAGTCATTGGCAGCAGAGAACTGGAAGGAGAGGCGGCCAAAGAAAGAATTGGTTTTGGGGGTGACCAGAGAGATATACCTGCTGGAGCGCGTGCTACAGGTGGGTGATGCTATGGTGACCAGCGAGCTGAGATAAGGGGGGACTTTACCTAGCAGGGTCTTGTAGATGACATGGAGCCAGTGGGTTTGGCGACAAGTATGAAGCGAGGGCCAGCCAACGAGAGCGTACAGGTCGCAATGGTGGGTAGTATATGGGGCTTTGGTGACAAAACGGATGGCAGTGTGATAGACTGCATCCAATTAGGTTTGTAGGGTATTGGAGGCTATTTTGTAAATGATATCACCGAAGTCGAGGATTGCTAGGATGGTCAGTTTTACAAGGGTATGTTTGGCAGCATGAGTGAAGGATGCTTTGTTGCGAAATAGGAAGCCAATTCTAGACTTAACATACGTTAAGGTATTTGTAGTTGTCCACGTATTCGTAAGTCAGAGCCGTCCAAAGTAGTGATGTTGGACAGGCGGGCAGGTGCAGGCAGCGATCGGTTGAAGAGCATGCATTTAGTTTTACTTGTATTTAAGAGCAATTGGAGGTCACGGAAGGAGAGTTGTATGGCATTGAAGCTTGCTTGGAGGGTTGTTAACACAGTGTCAAAAGAAGGGCCAGAAGTATACAGAATGGTGTCGTCTGCGTAAAGGTGGATCAGAGACTCACCAGCAGCAAGAGCGACATCATTGATGTATACAGAGAAGAGTCGGTCCTAGATTATTGCCATTGTCTTTGACAAGATTACATTTCTCTTCCTGATATTTTGCAAGGGGAAAATACTAGCACTGCACAGATAACACTATTAGCAAAAGGCTCTAAGGAAAACGCCACTCGAAGAGACCTACCATCAAGACAGAAGAATGGCACTGGTTTGCAGTAGCCTATACAGATGTAGGATCTTAATTTGATCAGCCTGTTGCAGGACAACATTCCTGTAATTAAAAAATTGTAGGCTATTTGAGGTTTAAAAAGGCTTCTGAAGTTTATAATTTCCACTTTGGAATTCAATACATTTTCTGTAATAGAAAATCAAATCAACCACTAATGTCCAAGTATAATCCACATTTCCTGTTGCTGCAGGATTATTTTCTTGCTGTAGCAAACTGGTTCAAATTAAGATCCTACATCTGTACTTCAAATCTGCAAACTTAATCAAGCCCTTTATTGATTAGTTGAATCAGGTGTGTTAGTGCTGAGATGGAACAAAAGCCTGCACCCCCAGTGCGAGGAATGAGGAACATGGTTGTCACTAGTTTGCCGGAAGCTTACCTGACTGCCCTGACACAGACAACCCAGGAGCAGAGCTGTGTAGGAAGCCACAATGCTGTCCTCCATGTGCTTCCCAGCATGCTGCAGAGCTACACCACCACAGAGAGAGAGGGTGAAGGAGAACAGCACTCGACATGGAGTAGTGATACAATTGGAAACTGTTACAAAAAAATCATTTTACACAGACCCACATCTTTACCTTTGTTGAGATCTAGCTCCTCGTCTTCCTCGTCTTTCTTTGTGTCATTTTCCTTGTCATTTTCACCGTCGTTGGTTTCTGCAGCGACCCACTGGATCTCGCCCGATGTCTCCTGCCACTCCCCGCTCTGGTCCTGGGGCTTGGGAGGTTCACTGATGAGGTCATCAGTCTGCGCCTCAGCCAATATGGCTGCTCGCTCCCGCTCCAAGAAGAACTGTGGACGGAGGAAAAGACAGTCAAACTCCTGCCAGACAGACATTAGCTCTGGCCGTCAGCTAATCATCTGGTTACAGACTCATTTTCAGCCGGATACTTATTCCACTTCATATTAACTACGATGAACAATATGAATCTTTCTAGCAATCTATTGATAGGATAGGCTCCTGTCAGTCACAAAGCAAGCGATGACAGGGAAACACATTCTGCCTCCCAGTACAATGTGTGTGCTTGTGGTTGGTTGCTGTCAAATTTCTTTAAAGAGGAAGATAACATGATGCTCGTGAATCTGCATGTCAGTGGTAACAATTAGTTGAAATCCACAACGGCCTAATTATTGTTTTCTGGCACATTCATTCATTTCCTTTAGAGTGTTTCAGTCTATTTACTGTGCTTTGACAACTGAATAGCAAGTGTTGACTAGTTTATAAAAAGGTGTCCAACTGACTGAATAAAGTCAATCTCCTATATCCCTTTACCATTGTTAAATCATGCAAAGTAGTTATATGTCCACATTATCGCATTGGGGCAAGTAAACCAAAGGATTTCCTAGGAGGTCGGGTTTTGCCAGACAGTGATGCTAAAAGTAAGTGACTCGTCTAGTCAGTCAGTCTGGCCTAACGATCGCGTCGGCGAGAGAGACATTTATTTGGCTCACTACTTTGCACAGGCTCCTGAAGTGCCTAGGCTTTTTGGTGATTATCTGCAGATAAATTATGACAACATTCAATAAAGATGGTGAATCATCACTGCAGGAACAATAGGTAGAGGAGAGCCTCATTCTGGTCCAAATATGATCATTAGGGCCCTCATGAAATCCAGGCATTAAAACAGAATTCAACAACATTCAAAAATGTATTGACCTTAGTAGGGAATAAACTAAATGTTTTGAAAAGGCATTATTTTCCCGAGATAATCATACGACATGAACAGAATGCATCCCTGAATCCCATTTCCTGCAACTTTCTAAAAGCCAACGAGAATGCCCCCATCGGTGTGTGTGTGCAAGCGTCTACCACTATGTGTAGCCGTTAGCGATGATTTTGACAGTCAAAAATCTACATCTCAGATTTTTCCCAAACCTCAAAAGTGGTCTCATATGGCTTAAGCTTTGTTGTAGACTTAGAAAACCAACTAAATTGGATGATCTATAAAAAATAAATAAAAGATAAGTGATCTGTGAGCAAAAACCTGACAAAATATAGAAATTTGGGAACCTGGAAAAAACAAAACAAATTTGACAAAACTAAACGGAATCAGAACGATATAACACTTCACTAAATATTCCTGATCATATAGGCCTAGACGATATCCAAAATAACTAACAATACACGTAATTCATACATTTTTCAGTAATTTAAATTGTAAAAAGTAATGCCTTTCGACAATTCACAAAACATTTTCCAATCTGGGAGGTAAGTCAATAATGTCGCTGTGTATTTCTGATGGAATAAAGGCATTAGAATGTACCAGAGGACACCAAAAGAGCTCATTCGGCAAAAAGGAATTCAGCCGGGGGCTACTCTATGTACTTGTGGAAGACTCAGACAAATGCACAAGAGTAACTCAATTAATTACCCGTGTTTTTCGATCTTCTTGCTACAAATTCCCTTCAAAATTATTCTGAAGTAGTAATAACAGAACTATTACCTGCACCAGAGCAGCCAGGGCACTTGAAGAGGATTCCTTGGTCTTCTTCTCAGCCTCACCCTCTGTAAGGGCTGGTGTAGCTGGATCTGTGGAGGCTAGGAATTGTTCAGGGTTCTGGGTCTCTTCTCCCCCTGCCTCTCCCTGGATGCTTTCAGGGGTCTGGGTCTCTTCTCCCCCTGCCTCTCCCTGGATGCCTTCAGGGGTCTGAGTCTCTTCTCCCCCTGACTCTCCCTGGATGCCTTCAGGGGTCTGGGTCTCTTCTCCCCCTGACTCTCCCTGGATGCCTTCAGGGGTCTGGGTCTCTTCTCCACCTGCCTCTCCTTGGATGCCTTCAGGGCTGGTTGAACTGGTGAACTCCATGTCCACCAGACAGTGGCGGTTTCTGGCACTGTACTCCACCAGGTTAATCAGCAGACCCAAGCCCTGTACCAGCGTGCACACACACACACAGACAGGAGGAGAGGAGCGATGCTGTTAAAAAGGCTCAAGGACATACACTTCATTGAGACCCATAATAAAACATTGAGCACAAACAACCTGCAATTACTACATTGAAGCTTCGGTTTTAATTACTACCTAGGCATTCATTAAGTGGCACTTCAATGAAGTGGGTACACAGGAACCACATGCTTCAAAGATGGGTCCAAGTAACTGGATTTGTGTAATCATTTCCAAGCAGGCCTACAACACACACAGCGCCTCTCACCAGGACTCTGATGTCAAAGCGTTGTTCCTGAGGTATGTAGCGTGGGACCCGTAGGACACAGTTGAGTGCTGTGATGATGAGCCGGTCCTGCACTCCAGTCTTAGTGCTTCCCCACTCTAAAAAAAAAACCACAGTACAGTCCAGAGTTACCTCTCAGCCGCCACCCTGCAGCTAGCTGGGGTGTGTTATGAGGACTCTAGCACAGCTGGGATGCGATCAAAAGAGACGAGGAGCAGAGAAACAAGGCACTAGGATTGGGAACGCATTGCGCTAGCTACAATGTTGCTCGATGTAGAGGTCATGTTGATGCAGTGATATTACCATTGTCGTGGGTGAGATTGAGTAGCACCCCTATGACTGCCCTCATGCAGTCCTCAACGGCCTTGCCCACGTTGCTGAAGCTGCAGTGGGGCAGCGCCGTGCCTGACGAACACAGAGAGCTGTTCACCTCCCGGCTGTAGCGCTGAATCATGTCCTCACAGTACCGCAAACCTCTGAGAGACATGAAGCAAGAGAGAGAAATGAAGCAAGAGAGAGAAATGAAGCAAGAGAGAGAAAGCGAGATGGCGCGAGCGATAGAGAGAACGCAAGATGGAGCGAGCGAGCGATGGAGCAAGCGAGCGTGGGTGTCAAAAGATTAGCATGCCTTTCAGTCTCACCTGGCAGAGGACACTATGAGCTGAGAGTCCTTGTAAGCGATCAGGTAGCCCTGGTTCTCTGGGTTCTGGACAGTCACCTGCAATGGAAGGACAGAAAGACACACTAGACTGATGTTGAAATGCCTTTTCAATTGTCAAATCAAAGTTGGTCACATGAAGCAGAGAGTGCAGAGTCAATGTACTTTCCCCTCTTGTATTCAATGAATGGATTTCAAAACTCAGCCTGCCAACACTCCTTGATGTTGTACTTACACTGTCCAGTACTCTTAGACACCTCTCTGCCCCCCATAGCGATGACACCAGCTTCTCCTTGTCTTCCTCTTGGCTCAGGTTCTGAACACATTCTTTCACTGCAGAAGACAATAATTCACATGTATGCCAATGACTATGTTCTAACAAAGTAAGATGGCCTAGATAAGATGCAACTTATGAGACTTCCTAAGTGAACATATTATTATTACTATTATTATTAAGTAATGACTTGTATTTATTTGATCATTAAATGTTGAATAATACAACAAATGCAAAATATTCAAATAGTTGCAGTTATTTCAATGTTTAACAGTATATGAAAAGTGTATTTCCCAGTACTGACTTTTACATGAGTCCTTTGTATTGCTGTAGACTTCACTGCCAGATGAGACCAACTCAAAGTAAAAAGGACAAATCAAACATTTCATAACCTATCTGGCAGCCTTAACAAAAAATAAACTCAAGTCAAAACTGTTACAACACACACCTTTATCTACAATGTGGTCCAGGCCTCCCAGTAAGCGCAGCTCCTCTTTGAACCAGTCCCCGGCCCTCTTCGAGGTCAGAGACAACAGGGTCTCCATGGCCAGGTGACACGACTGCAAAACAAACAAAGTGCTATAAAAATCCAACTCACCATCATCAATACAAAGACATTCTGATTGACCCCGCGTACCGTGATGTTCTCCAAGTCCAGGTGCTTGTTGTGAACCGTCTCACATAGCTTGCGGATCTTCTCCTTGACCTTGGTCATCTCCTTGGCAGTGAGCTGGTCCTGGTGGTGGCCCGAGTGGTCGTGCTCCAGCTCCAACAGTCTGATCATCAGCTCCAGACTGGCCCGGTCCAGGTCCATGTTTAACCTGTCTCTGCTTAGGATGTACATCAGAGAGGCAGTACACAGGGCCAGGTTCTGGAGAAGAGTGAAGGGAGAGTGGCGAGGGGCAACAATCAGTTCAAAAGCATTTGGTTGCAGGGGAAGACCTTAAATATTGTCCTTGTTTATTCAAATTCAGGTTCAATAGCAAAATGTGAAGTGTCTACAGGACAAATAAGTCATTGCCACAAATAAGCTGAGGTAGATTTATTGAAACACACTGGTTTTGTTACCATTAGCTTGGGTCAGTTACTACAGTTTGAGTCAATTGTGGTTGTAGACGTCAGATTCCTACCGGATGCAGCGGGGCATCATTCAACATCTTGAAGACCTGAGCCACCTTCCCTCTGGCCCGTAGGTGCATCCGGAAACTGGGCATTGCACACCTTGCGGCTAAACTGATTATACTAGAGAGAGGCGCAAGAGAGGGGGAGAGTGTTTGAAGAAGTTCAGAGGAGAAGAGCACATAAAAGTATTAAGTGGACAAGTAAATATAATGAAAGTAAATGGGTAAAAACACAGCACAGCTATGTTCAGGTAGCTACAGAGATGTTCGATCAGGTTTAAGTCTGGGCCACTGAAGTACATTCATACACTTGTCCTGAAACCACTCCTGCATCATCTTGGCTGTGTGCTTAGGGTTGTTGGGTTCGGGTTCGTGGTCACCTCCCTTACCAGGACCCTTCTCCCACGATTGCGCAGTTTGGCTGGGCAGCCGGCTCTAGTTAGAGTCTTCCGAACTTCTTCCATTTAAGAATGGAGGCCACGGTGTTCTTGAGGATCTTCATTGCTGCAGAAATGTTTTGGTAACCTTCCCCAGGTCTGTGCCTCGACAAAATCCTGTCTTGGATCTCTATGGACAATTCCTTCAACCTCATGGATTGGTTTTAGCTCTGACATGCACTGTCAACTGTGGGACCTTATATTGACAGGTGCCTATCCAAATCATGTCCAATCAATTGAATTTACTACAGGTAGACTCCAATAAAAGTTGTATAAACATCAAGGATGATCATTGGAAACAGGATGCACCGGAGCTCAATTTCAAGTCTCTTAGCATAGGGTCTGAGGAACTGAATACTGCTTTTTATTTTTTAAACATTTGCAAAAAATTCTAAAAACCTGTTTTCACTTTGTCATTACGGGATATTGTGCATAGACTAAATGAAGAAATTCCTCAATGCATTTTAGAATAAGGCTGTAACACAATAACATTTGGAAAAAGTCAAGGGGTCGGAATTCTTTCCGAAGGCACTCTGTGTGTGTGTGTGAATATGGAAATGTTAAATAAGAGCTCTTTTTGCCAAGGTGGACAATGTTGAGTGGGTTTATCTTACCTAAGGCATCGTGTGTTGAGTGGCTGGCTGCTCTTCAGGCCTGTCTCCAGGTACTCAAAGTCATCAGTGAACTCCTGGTTTTCACCAAACTCTACCACATCGTTGAAGTGCTTCACATTATGCACAACCGTGTACAGCTACAAGGGGAAGAGATAATGACTGACATTTACACAAGAAAATGGCACTGAACATTGAGCAAAATAACCATGATTTAAAATTGTTATCTAATGCAAGTGTCTGTGTGCATGTGTGTCTGTCCAAAGAAAAAAAAAAAGATAACATTTTCACAGCATGCAAAGCGGCTCCACTCGATTAGTTCCATTAGCTGACTGGGATAATACTCCCTTATCAATAACTATGTGTGTGTACGCAGGCCAACAGAGGTTTTCTAAGGCGAAGACACTGCCCAACAGGATCGATTCGGTTCAGTTCCTCTTGGTAAGGGGGATGTGCAACCAACTGTCTGGTCAAGAGCACAAAGACAAATCTGCTAGTTGTGGCTAGGCCTTAATGAAACAGCATGTTCCTCAGGAACCCTCCTGCCCATACTGTGTTTAAAATTAACAAAGACAAGCTTTACACGGCGCTCTAAATGGACATCAACAGTCTAAACTGTGTTTGGAATGAATAACGACAGAGTGGCCTGCGGGAGATAAAAAAATAATCCATACAAGCACGCAAACGCAAATTGTGAAAATGGCAGATAAGTGGTCGGGTGATGTTAACAGTGCAAAGATCATGCCGACTGTTGAGGGAGTGAAGCGTCACCCAGCATGCCTGGCTCACCTCCTTGTGTTCCTTCCTGCATTTGAGAGCTGTGACGATGTCCTGGTAAGGCTGAGTGGGGATGGTCACAGACTTGATGACTTTGGGCGGTGGGGGAGGCGCTTTGAACAGACCGTCGTCTTTGTGAGAATTGGTGTCCTTGCTACTTCCGCTCGATATGCTGGCCTGGAGAGGGGAATAAATCAAAAAGCAAAGTTAGAGACAAACAAAATCTAGTTCCAGGTGCCCTTGGACAATCTAAAATGTCTCCTATTGGGACATTTTCAAAGTCTTGACTAAGCAGAACACAGCTAATATGGATTTAAATTTCCCGCTCTGAAATCTCAAGTAGGTGAGGCTGCTATTTGGGCAATGCATTATTTACAGGACAACGCATTGTTAGACAACGCATTGTTATCGTCTTACTAGAGATCGCAAATTCAATACATGGTGTGCATGCGTGAATTTGTGTAAGGCAGAGCCCTGGCAGTGTCCTAGAGTAGTTCTCACCGGAGCAGTGTGCGCGCAGGCAAGGGGTGGCAGGGGAATCTCCTCAGGCTCAGGCTGGTTCCAGTGGCGAGCATTGTACACAGCTTTAGCAGGGGACTGCACAACACACAACCACAGGAACAGGGTAAGTACAGTAGCACTGGGAATGATTACAGAACAGCTTTCAGGAGTAGTAGAAAGGATTCATGATGAACTAGCAAAACAAACCTAGACTTCCTCAGTTTTGGGAACAGTAGGTACTAGATAAATCTGACTTATTATTAGCCTCATCACAATACCATAGGAGCTAATAGCGGAGAATTGTATAATAAACAACTTCATAAGGTCTAGACTTATGAAGCTACGTGGCTCTTTTCATCAAGTTGCTTTCTGAAGACTCCTGGACAAAAACGGTCACTTCTTTTCACTTTGACCAAAACCGACTTCCGAAATAAATACATTATTCCCCTAAATTGCACCTTGGGGACATTTAAGTTCATCTTATACTATTATCCTATCATCTCCACGACTCAGGAAGCTCACTTTAATAAAAATTCTATCCATTTGGAGGAAAAAAACATTAGATCTGTTATAAAAGTGGAGAGTTTGTGATGGAAGGAATACAAACATCAGACATGCTTTATGTTTTAATGATACCGAATAGGTCTACCTATGTATGGGTATGTTCGGACACTGCATTCTAATGGAAAACTATCCATTTTTGAAGTCGTCTAGTGCAGGGTTTAGCAAACTCGGTCCTGGGGCCCCCCCTTGGTGCACGTTTTGGGTTTTGCCCTAGCACTACACAGCTGATTCAAATAACCAACTCATCATCAAGCTGTGATTCTTTGAATCAGCTTTGTAGTGCTCAAGCAAATAAAAAACATGGACCCAGGTGGGCCCCAGGGCCAAGTTTGGGAAAACCTGGTCTAGTGCATATCCTGAACTTGACTTGCCTATATTGAGAAGTGTTGTGATTAACACAAACAATGTGTTTTTTTTTTTTAGCTATGAAACCAGCAGACCGATTGGTATAAAAAAAACATTACTTGCATCATTTCTGATTCCATTTCCCCCCCTTGCCCTCACCACCACCTTCCCTGGTCCTCACCACCACCTTCCCCTCACCATCCACCCATGGTTGGAGAACCTGGCGGAAACAGTACCCGTCAACACATTTTGGACACACCTACTCATTCAAGGGTTTCTTTATTTTTACAATTTTCTACATTGTAAAATAATAGTGAAGACATCACAACTATGAAATAACACATGGAATCATGTAGTAACAAATGAAAATATGTTTCATAGTTTATGTATTCATTATTATTCTAGAAAATAAAGAAAAATCCTTGAATGAGTACGCATCCAAACTTTTGACTGGTAATGTGTGTGTGATATATATCACACACACTATAAAATATTAAGAACCCTCCTAATATTGAGTTGCACCTGGTCAGTATGTCATGGAAAGAGCAGGTGTTTGTAATGTTTTGTACACGCAGGGTAAAGTACTCCTATTTGTTCTGGACTCCAAGTGAATCGGCAAATCAACCAATCCCTCATGTCCACAGACTAATCCATCTTTCCAAGTCTATCACAATTGTGCTACATCTTGTTTTACTGTGCTGTCCCAAGGGTCTTGAAACACTATTTGTACCTTGTCTACAGATATTGCCCAACAAATAAATATTTTACCTAAGAGTATAATCATATTTTCCATGAATAGACTGTGGTTTTTCAGATCTAACAGTACTGTTTGTAGGTTCATCTGAACACAGACATTAACAACCACTGCTAGACCTGACTGCAAATGCGAGCTACCGAAAGACAGTACAAAAAGAGATGATCTATTGATTCTGTTTCTTCATTGCAGTCTTTTCACAGAGCTGACTGTTCAATGCCCCCATACATTGCACATTATTTGTGTGTAGCGGGAATTTTAGTTTAAATTGAAAAGAATGGATTGATGCGTCAAATGTTTTGTATCAGTTCATATTGTGACATGAAATCTGTTCCAACTGTCTTGAATGTTAAGCTGTATGTTGTCAAACCTCTCAACCTGAAGTGAAACTGATATATTTTATGATTCACACTAGTAATTTTAAGCCATGCATGGTTTTTGATTGGCAGCAGACAACCTAATTAATTCCTTTCTCTTTTGAGTAATTGCCTTTTCCATTTTTGTGGCAGAGCTACAATGAGCAGTTTATATTTTTGCATGTTCCATCAAAACAAGTATGTGAGTAAAGTATGTCAGACCCAAAAAAAAAGAATGACGGAGCTGATGGAAAGAGCAAATGTCTGTAAACCTTTCAAATGTCGGCAAAACAAAATACGCTAGATATGGGTGGATAATTTGTCGTCTGTGAAATAGATCATGTGACAAATGGCAGCGGAAATAATTTATTACTTAATTGTTGATAGAATAACTAATGTCTTGGTAAATTACTCAGACCCCTTGACTTTTCATTTTGTTACGTTACAGCCTTAACTTCTTGGATATAGGGGGCGCTCTTTTAATTTATGGATAAAAAAAAAAAAGCCTGTTTTAAGCGCAATATTTTGTCACGAAAAGATGCGACTATGCATATAATTGGCAGCTTTGGAAAGAAAACACTAACGTTTCCAAAACTGCAAAGATATTACCTGTGAGTGCCACAGAACTCATGCTACAGGCGAAACCAAGATGAAACTTCAACCAGGAAATGGGCAGAATTTGAGGCTCTGTTTTCCATTGTCTCCTTATATGGCTGTGAATGCGCCAGGAATGAGCCTGCCCTTTCTATCATTTCTCCAAGGTGTCTGCAGCATTGTGACGTATTTGTAGGCATATCATTGGAAGATTGGCCATAAGAGACTACATTTGCCAGGGGTCTGCCCGGTGTCCTTTGTCTAAATTGGTGCGTAATCTTCAACTGGAGGCATTTTCCATTGAGATTCAGAGGAGAACGCACACTTCCACGAACGATATATCATGGAAGAGATATGTGAAAAACACGTGGAGGATTGATTCTAAACAACGTTTACCGTGTTTCAGTCGATATTAGAGTTAATTTGGAAAAAAGTTTGACGTTTTGATGACTGAATTTTCGGGTTTTTTTGGTAGCCAAACGTGACGCACCAAACAGAGCGATTTCTCCTAAACAAATAATCTTTCAGGAAAAACTGAACATTTGCTATCTAACAGAGTCTCCTCATTGAAAACATCCGAAGTTCTTCAAAGGTAAATTATTTATTTGAATGTTTCTCTGGTTGTGAAAATGTTGCCTGCTGATGCTAACGCTAAATGCTACGCTAGCTGCGCTAGCTATCAATACTGTTACACAAATGCTTATTTTGCTATGGTTGAGAAGCATATTTTGAAAATCTGAGATGACAGTGTTGTTAACAAAAGGCTAAGCTTGAGAGCTAGCAGATTAATTTCATTTCATTTGTGATTTTCATGAATAGTTAATGTTGTGTTATGCTAATTACACTCCTGGATACAGGTTTTTTTTGTAGCTAAACGTGATGAACAAAACAGAGCGATTTGTCCTAAACAAATAATATTTTGGGAAAAACGGAACATTTGCTATCTAACTGAGAGTCTCCTCATTGAAAACATCTGAAGTTCTTCAAAGGTAAATGATTTTATTTGAATGCTTTTCTTGTTTTTGTGAAAATTTTGCATGCTGAATGCTACGCTAAATGCTACGCTAGCTATCAATAATCTTACACAAATGCTTGTTTTGCTATGGTTGAAAAGCATATTTTGAAAATCTGAGATGACAGTGTTGTTAACAAAAGGCTAAGCTTGAGAGCTAGCATATTTATTTCATTTGTGATTTTCATGAATAGTTAACGTTGCGTTATGGTAATGAGCTTGAGGCTTTATTCACGATCCCGGATCCGGGATGGCTAGAATCAAGATTAATTAATATAAAGAAAGAAATATCTATATATTAAAAAAAAAAAAATCCTCAGCAATCTACAAACAATACCCCATTATGACAAACCTGTGGTAAATTCAATTGATTGGACATGATTTGGAAAGGCACAGACCTGTCTAATAAGGTCCTACAGTTGACAGTGCAAGTCAGAGCAAAAACCAAGCCATAAGGTTGAAGGAATTGTCCGTAGAGCTCCGAGACAGGATTGTGTCGAGGCACAGATCTGGGTTAGGGAACCAGAAAAAGACGAAAGCATTGAAGGTTCCCAAGAACAGTGACCTCCATCATTCTTAAATGGAAGGTTGGAACCACCAAGACTCTGCCTACAGCTGGCCGCCCGACCAAACTGGGCAATCGGGGGGGGGGGGGGCCTTGGAGGTGACCTTCAAGGAGGTGACCAAGAACGAGTTGTCCCACTGACAGACCTTCAGAGTTCCTCTGTGGGGATGAGAGAACATTCCAGAAGGACAACCTCTGCAGCACTCCACCAATCAGGCCTTTATGGTAGAGTGGCCAGGCGGAAGCCACTCCTCAGTAAAATGCATGTCAGCCTGCTTGGAGTTTGAGGTCTGTCTGAGTTTACAACCCAAAACTAAAGAACATCAAATGAATAGCTTGATTAGAGTGTCTAGTTTGAGAAACAGACGCCTCACAAGTCCTCAACTGGCAGCTTCATTAAATAGTACCCGCAAAACACCAGTCTCAACTTCAACAGTGAAGAGGCGACTCCGGGATGCCGGCCTTCTAGGCAGAGTTGCAAGAAAAAGCCATATCTCAGACTGGCCAACAAAAATAAAAGATTAAGATGGGCAAAAGGACAGACACTGGACAGAGGAACTCTGCCTAGAAGGCTAGCATCCCGGAGTAGCCTCTTCACTGTTGACGTTGAGACTGGTGTTTTACAGGTACTATTTAATGAAGCTGCCAGTTGATGACTTGTGAGGAGTCTGTTTCTCAAACTAGACACTAACATACTCAGTTGTGCACCGGGGCCTCCCACTCCTCTTTCTATTCTGGTTAGAGCCAGTTTGCTCTGTTCTGTGAAGGGAGTAGTACCAGATCTTTAGTGTCTTGGCAGTTCCTCGCATGGAATAGCCTTCATTTCTCAGAACAAGAATAGACTGACGAGTTTCAGAAGAAAGTTATTTGTTTCTGGTCATTTTGAGCCTGTAATCAACCTGCAAATGCTGATGCTCCAGATACTCAACTAGTCTAAAGAATGACAGTTTTATTGCTTCTTAATCAGAACAACAGTTTTCAGCTGTGCTAACATAATTGCAAAAGGCTTTTCAAATGATCAATTAGCCTTTTAAAATTATAAACTTGGATTATCTAACAAAACATACCATTGGAACACAGGAGTGATGGTTGCTGATAATGGGCCTCTGTAAGCCTATGTAGATATATTTTAAAAATAATATCAGCCGTATCCAGATACAATGTCTCCACTATCTGATCAATTTGATGTTATTTTAAAATGGACCAAAAAAATAAAGTAGTTTTCTTTCAAAAACAAGGACATTTCGAAGTGACCCCAGACTTTTGAACAGTAGTGTACATATTACCTCGACTAAACGGTGTCCCCGCACATTGACTCTGTACCGGCACCCCTTGTATATAGCCTCGCTATTGTTATTTTACTGTTGCTCTTTAATTATTTGTAACTGTTTCTTCTTTGCTGCATTTCTTCTTAAAACTGCAGTGTTGGTTAAGGACTTGTAAGTAGGCATTTCACTGTAAAGGTCTACACCTGTTATATTCGGCGCATCTGACAAATAACATTTGATTTACCATGCACTGGATAGATACAGCAGGTGTAAACGGTACAGTGAAATTCTTACAGTGCAGAGTACTGTTGTTCAACTGTTGCTGTATGACTCAGCTACTGTGGCTGGTGCAGTTACTACTCATTATTGGAATTAAAACAAATCTGTTGGTCCTCTTAACTGGCTTATTAATCACTCATTTTCATGGTCAATCTAGGCATGTCAATTATGAAAATGGTGCGACTTTCCGCTTGATTTGGTAAAATGTTTGAGTGGAGGAGAGAGGTTCTTGTGACGTTTCTGAAGAGTCGTGTAATTAGGCCCGTCCCATTCATCTGCCTGGCAAAAAAACGCTTTTATATATCCAGTGAAGCAAAGCAGACGTGATCCTGTCATTGATTCCAGCACAATTATCCCTTCAAAAGAGAATGTTCTCTGGCTGCTCACTCACCCTTGAGTGCTTGAAACATATTGAACATATCGTCCCCATAGTGACAGCAATTGTTGCTCGTATCAGTGTTACCTCATGAGCACAGCTACACACACAAACAAAACTCTTTCCATACACAATCTCCCACACACACATACACAATCCACACACAGAAACATCAGACTTCGTAACTTCCTCATAGGGATGTGAATGGTTAACCGTTAAATCGATTAGCCGCCGAAGATGCATTTGACAGGTTATCGGTCTATAGGTTAATTTGCATAATGATGTGTATTAAATTGGTGCGTGTGTATTTTCATTAGTCGCTAAGTATCTTAGTTGTCACACGCGCACAGCATACAGAGCCTAGTTTGAGGAGAGGAACAGCACAGCACCTGTCAGACAGCACCTCCTTAAAAAGCTGCCACAGGAGTAAAACATTATTTTATAAGCACCAGTCATTGCGCAATGTGCCAATACCAACAATTCTAAATGCAATAGTGTTTAAAACAGACGGCCACGATTAAAAATAGCTATATTTATTTCTCAACGTAATTCAAGCGCACCTCTCATTCGAGTGCATAGGCTATAATCAACGGTAGGCAGACTATCAGCGAGTCACCCACCACTTTGCAACTTGAGCTTGAGGCAGTATAATTGTTGGAAACCTAAATAGTAAATTTTACTTCAAATAATGAGGCATGTCTTTCTTACCTTGCTTCAAAGTAGCCTAGCGAAATCCCACTAGAGAAATGTGGAGGCAATTATTATTATTTTAATAAAGACATTATTTCTCTCCTGTTCTATGGGTTTTCATATCAACTTTCTTTCGTTAGTCCAGAAGCACCGTCCTAGTCATATTAGCAACCCATCCGAGTGGTTGCTATTAGATTCTCCATCTTCCTAAGTTTAACGCTCGCATTAGCTGCACTGTTTAGAACTGGGTTTTCCAGCTAATTGCATTTTTTTATTGCTGTTTTATTAGCAGTTTCATTCCAAGAGTTGCATGTTCAATAATAGGCTATAGCCTTTTGACTAAGAAGATAGGCTTGCTATTGTCCATTCCTTGTATGCATGCATAGTAGGCTATTTTCTGTGGGTCGCCTAATTTTACTGTTGGGAAGAAACGGAACTGTTTGTTGACCAGTTAACGAGGTTAGGTTAGCTGGCAACAAAACGGACAGAAATGTGCATCCCTCCTCCCTCACCTTTTTTGGTCCACTGAAGATCTTCCTGCCAATGTCCTTGGATGTGTCCCCTTGTTTTCCTGAACGACCCTTCTGCTCTTCAGACCCACCAAGGTTAGAGTCATCAGAAAACTCCAGAATATCTGAGTGGGGGAGCAGCACAATGAGGTTAACAGTGGAATCAACATGATAGAAATACATCTACAATAGAAATCCAGTTACATGGTGAAGGCAAACTGACAGTAAGCAAAGCATGAGCCTAACAAACTATCATTGTTCACACACACACAAACAACAACAGTCGTGAAGAGGGCACAATAATGCCTCTTCACCCTCAGGAGGCTGAAAAGATTTGGCATGGGCACTCAGACACTCAAGAGGTTCTAAAGCTGCACCATTGACAGCATCTTGACTTGCTGCATCACCACTTGGTATGGTAACTGCTTGGCATCCGACAGCAAGGCGCTACAGAGGGTAGTGCGTATGGCCCAGTACATCAATGGGGCCGAGCTCCCTGTCATCCAGGACCTCTGTACCCAGGCGGTGTCAGAGGAAGGCCCTAAACATTGTCAAAGACTCCAGACACCAAAGTTATAGACTGCGCTCTCTGCTACCGCACAGCAGGTGGGGCCAATGCAACAAGTCTGGAACCAACAGGACCCTGAACATCTTCTCCCCACAAGCCTGCTAAATTGACCTATCTGCATTGCACAAACGCTTAACTCATCACATACGCTGCTGCTACGGTTTATTATCTATCCTGTTTCCTAGTAACTTTATCCCTACTTATATGTACATATCTACCGTGTACCCCTGCACAAAGACTCTGTACTGGTACCCTGTGTATATAGCCAAGTTAACATTACTCATTATGCATCTATTCCTTGTTTTTTCCTCTTTGCGTTGGGAAGGGTCGTAAGTAAGCATTTCACTGTTGGTCTGCACCTGTTGTTTATGAAGCATGCAACAAATATTTGATATTTTGACAGTATGACATAGCCTCTCTCACCTGTTTTTCATACAGCTAAAGCCTTTTTTACCTATAGACAAACAAACATCAACAGTGTATATCACCTGTATTGCTGCTGCTCTGGCTGTCCTGAGAGTCGCTGGGCTGAGGGCTATGCACACTAACAGCCATGGCTGCTACCGCCACAGCTGCAGCCTTCTTGGCCTTCCTCTTCACTTTGACATGGGTGCCATCCTCTTCGTCACTGTCACTCTCGCTGAGGTCGTCAAAGCCAAAGTACTTGATCTTGTAGCTGCTGCCGCCGGCCGTGGGGTCCGCGCCATCCTCCCCCTCCTGGTCACCCTTGTCCTCAAAGCCGAAAAATTCCAGCTTGGTCTCCTTCTTGGATTTACTCTGGGTGGTGCGGAACCTGATGTTACAAGAGGAGAATCATTTAATTTCAAATCAGCAGCTGACATGGAACACATGAAAACATAGTCAAAGGATTCAAATGTCTTCTAAAAACAAAAGAGGTGCTTAAATTGAGAGAACAGAATCACCTAAGTCTCAATGTAGTAGAAAAATTTGGTAAACCACATATAGAAAACAATTATAGGGGCAAACTAAAGTGGGTATAAGAGACATTACGTGCTCAACGGTAAATGTATACCAACGTTCAAAAGTTTGAGGTCACTTAAATGCCCTGGTTCTTGAAAGAAAATTTAATTTTTTGTCCATTAGAATAACATCAAATTGATCAGTAATACAGTGTAGACATTGTTAATGTTGTAAATTACTATTGTAGCTGGAAAAGGCTGATTTTTTATGGATTATCTACATAGGCGTACAGAGGCCCATTATCAGCAACCATCACTCCTGTGTTCCAATGGCACGTTGTGTTTGCTAATCCAAGTTTATAATTTTGAAAGGCTAATTAATCATTAGAAAACCCTTTTGCAATTATTTTAGCACAGCTGAAGGCTGTTGTGCCAATTTAAAGAAGGCGACTCCGGGATGCTAGCCTTCTAGGCAGAGTTGCAAAGAAAAAGCCACATCTCAGACTGCCCAATAAAAGATTAAGTTGGGAAAAATAACAGACACTGAACAGAGGAATGCTGCTTAGAAGGCCAGCATCTTGGAGTCACCCCTTCACTGTTGACGTTGAGACTGGTGTTTTGCGGGCACTATTTAATGAAGCTGCCAGTTGAGGACTTGCGAGGTGCATGTTTCTCAAACTAGACACGCAAATGTACTTGTCCTCTTGCCCAGTTGTGCACCAGGGCCTCCCACTCCTCCTATTCTTGTTAGAGCCAGTTTGCACTGGTCTGTGAAGGGAGTAGTACACAGCAATGTACGAGATCTTTAGTTTCTTGGGAAATTTCTCACATGGAATAGCCTTCATTTCTCAGAACGAGAATAGACTGACGAGTTTCAGAAGAAAGTTTTTTGTTTCTGGTCATTTTGAGCCTGTAATCGAACCTGCAAATGCTGATGCTCCAGACACTCAACTAGTCTAAAGAAGGCCAGTTTCATTGCTTCTTTAAATCAGCACAACAGTTTTCAGCTATGCTAACATAATTGCAAAAGGGTTTTCTAATGATCAATTAGCCTTTCAAAATGCTAAACTTAGATTAGCTAACACAACATGCCATTGGAACACAGGAGTGATGGTTGCTGATAATGGGCCTCTGTATGCCTACGTAGTATTCCATAATTGTTTTTAAAGAAATCTGCCATTTCCAGTTACAATAGTAATTTACAACATTAACAATGTCTACACTGTATTTCCGATCAATTTGATGTTATTTTAATGGAGAAAAAATCCAATTATTTTCTTTAAAAAATATGGACATTTCTAAGTGACCCTAAACTTTTGAACAGTAGCGTACATTTGTACAATATCAAGCAAGTAGTACCAAGCATGTCATGAAGGACCAGTGGGAGGGAGGAGTTAGAGTGTACTGTCTGGACCACAGCAAGTGGAGTCGTTTACCTGTTGGGTTTGGCTGGAGGTACGTCTGCCTTCTTCCTCAGCCGTCCCACCTCCCCCAGGTCAGTAGGGAGTGTGCTGGTGATGAGCTCGTCCATGCTGCGCTCTATGGAGTCCTGGATGGTGACGTTACACACCGACAGGCAGGATGGATGCAGCACCGTGTAGTCCCGTACCCGACCCCTGCCAGCAGGTTTGGCCACCGTTTTGCTAGCATTAGCACCGGCGCTACCGCTGGCAGTGGACACACTGTTGGACTTCAGTGCAGCCCGAACGCTGGCGGCTACAGGCAGTTTGACGTCGCAAGCAGCAGAAGCATCTGGAACGTCAGAGGCCTTGTTGGGTTTGGGACGGATGTATTTCCTAGTGTTGCAGGGCCTGAGGAGGAACGGGGAGGGGGGAAGGTTGTCAACAACAGGCTCGGCCGGGGCCTCCTGTTGAGCATTTTTCATCCCAGCTGAGAGCCCATCCTGGGAAGAAGAGAACTGTGAGTCTCCGCTAAACCCTGGTGCCTCAGCTGAGTCTTTTTCCTGGAGAGGGTCCATACTAGTGGAGGAGGTAGAAGACCTCTGGGTCCCTATTAAGCTCCATTCCACATAGGGGTCCTTGGGCACAGTCTTTGTAACAGAGGACTGAGCAATAGGCTTCTGGTTACTGTCCGATTTACTTCTGTACAAGGACTGGCTACTCTTTTCTGCACCCTCATTAGACAATGTTTGCTTGCCTGTGAGCACAAAGCAGATGAAAGAGCAAGTTAACAGAAGGAAGCATTATACATTCTACACAAGCATTATATTGTAAAATACAGTTTCAGACTTTGTTCAACACGGGTTGTTTGGTTTGTATCATTTCTAAATCAGGTATTCTAAATGAAATGGGTACAGACCTGCTGAGACGATAGTGTTACAGTAAAAATCCTGATCTCTCTTTAGAGAGCTATCAGGGAGAGACAAAGATGAGATAAGCTGACACAGAAGCTGCCAGCAGAGTGTAACAAGCTCACAAGGGAGCCCTTCACTTTATCTGCTCCAGAAATATCCACACACCACCACTCTCATCATAAGCAATATCACAAGGATCAAGTAAAGCAGTTGTCCTTACATAATAAAAAACGCAACAAAAAATGAAATACAAGAGACATGCATGGTGTTCTTTAGCTACTGTAGACATACAAGTATTCTACAAGCACCTGTGGAAACATGTTCCCACCAGACACACAACAGCTCTACTGAAGGTGGTTGGTGCTGCAAAACACTAGCACTTTAAGACAGACACAGGCTCAAGCTAGACTTTTGAGTGCCTCCCCCCATGAAAACATGTCCAACATGTTTAAAGCCAACAGTAAGTCAGTTTTCTTGCATCCAGTTCTTACCTGTAGCTGTGCTGTTCCTACTGTTATCCACTGGGACTGTGGTTGTAGCAGGTGGCGTATTACTGGCCTCACCTTCAGCTGGTTCAGACTGGGGCACACTGTGGGAGGTGACAGGATTGGACTCATCGTCGCTGTCAAAACCAAAAGGATCCTCTGAGCTGTCGTCATCCTCAATGCGGGGCCTCTTGAGTAACTCGACTACCTCAGGCTTTTGAAGGGGCCGCTTGGAGCCCAGCTGGGCCTTGTAAGTGGTTTCTCCCCATTTGGTGCTCAGTGTGGCCTTCTTGTTGGAGAAGACCTCATCAAATTTGGAGTTGGCCTCCCCTCCCTTACGGCTGTAGGTTTTACCAAATCTGGATGTCATGTTGATTTATGTTACATATTCTCTGTGGGTGTAACACGAGAAAACAATGCATTTAGTTAACTAGAACAATATTTATCTCATGCAAAGCTGGTGGGTGGTGTGAAGGCCTACCTGCAAAATAGATTGGATGTTGTTTTTCCCTGAATACAGTTTATAATGTAGTGGCTGATTAAATCAAACGACTAGCTATCAGCTTTAGCTCTGCCGCTGAGGTTCGAGATTACGTTGCTAATAAATTAGGTGTGATGGGGGTCATTGCAATGATAGATTCACTAAAACCACAGTAGCTACCTACAGCATCTAATTGGCCGACTAAGCTCAAGCAATGTTAGTTTATTCGGCTAGATAGCTATCCAGCTCTAGTTAGCTAACGTTTCCTTTCAACACTAATCTCAATCTATGATATTGTCAGCACTAGTAACGTTAACAGCTAGTTAACCAGCTAACTAGTTACACATTGAAATTAAACATAGGCGCGATGTTGCGTAGCCAGCTCACTGGCCAACTAGTAACGCTCAACTCATGACACGGCTGACTGGGCCAATGTAAGAAAAAGGCCGGACATCTGCTAAAAACCAGCATTAGCTATGTATAGTAGTTAGCTAACGTTACTGCGAACTGTAGCTAGCTATGTTTACATGTCTAACGCGTTAACGTTTGCTAGCCAGCAAATGCAACGTTAAAGATGTTATTTTCTGTAACAAAAAGGTGTCGAAATGCATCTCTCAAAATTAGGTACCTAGTTACATATTAAAACAAGATATGGTCCGAAATGCGCTTTAAAACACCTAAAACACACCTCTCTCAACTCAGTGGGACCGCTTCTTCTGCACCCGGCTGGGCCTAGTCTGACTCCGGCGTACTCTAATCGCACAAAACAAGCCTTAACTTCGTGAAACAACGATAGCTACCGTTTACAAATACGACGCAGATGTACCAGGGAAAACAGGCGTTTAAAGAGCTACATTGATAACCGAAATTGTCAAGAATTCCTCCCAGATTCCGGACTTCATTTATTTTACAGCGCCAGTGACTGCCATTAAAATTTACCCTCCCTCTGACTTCGGATGTGGCCAAGAAAATTGCGTCACTTCTCCACAATACAGCCGTTGACCAATCATCGAATATAATGTTTTGTAGTGCCCAAGCGACTTTGACGAGTTGTGTCAGTAAACGTGTGTGTGATTGGATAAAAACTTAAAGAAAAGTGTTTTCGATGGTGCGCAAAGAGAGGGTGGGCGAATACATTTCTGCATAGTTCTGCAGAAGTATACTGCCCCCAGTGTGGAATGAGAACATAACTACTGTAACGCCATAAAATCTGATATTTGAGATCAGAGTTTGTAAATCATAACGTCCTTCCTTGACGATAAAATAAAAAAATTGCCCTTTCTGGAAAATCCTGTTTACCTGGTTGACCAGCTTGGTCAAGCTTGACGAGCTTGGTGAGCTGGTTGACAAGCAGTAGCGGTGCGTGCCTCCACTATTCCACTATTAGCCTACAACCTACCTAATAGTTGTGCGCTAAGTACAAATTCGAAACAAAGTTGTAGCATGTATAAAAGCATTTTAAAATACAAATAAGCTTTGGCACTGAACTGGGATCAAGATGTATTTAAATGAACACTGCTTCATGCACAGCTTTGGGGCAAGTGGTCAATGCTGCAATCACTGGCTATTACTCAGACTTGAAGTACATGGAACAATTGTATGGCCTGTAGGCCTACGTCTGAGCGAGGAGAATGTAATGATTGATGTACAATCACAGAAACAGAAGAGGAAAGCTCATGTAGAACCACAGGAGGCTGCTGAGGGGAGGATGGCTCTTAATAATTCCTGGAATGGAGTAAATGGAATGGTATCAACCACATGGAAACCACGTGTTTAATGTGTTCATACCATTCCAACATTCCATTCCAGGTGTTACTACCTCCCCAATTAAGGTGACACCAGCCACCTGTGTGTAGAACATGACTCATTGCGACTGGTAGAGATTGCCAGGGGACTAATCTAAAACACAGGTATCATAACCCCTAGAAGTCAGTTTAGCTCAGCTATGTGCATGACATCACATTGCGATGGTTAAAAGAAAGTGATTTCGGTCTCCAAAGAAAAGTATTTGCATAAGTTCCTCTGACCTATAGATACTACATCAGGCTAACAAGTCTGAGGACTATATGATCAAACTAAAATTATTTCTGGGTTAGACATGGACAATGCTTAGTCTAGGTAGATACATTTAAAATACAACATTTTAAACTACAAGGTCTAGCCAAATGTTTCTATCTAGATCCATCTCTGAGTTTGATTACACATGTAACCAATCTAAGCCAATTAACACATATTGACACAGCAGGGCTAATACACAAGAGGCATGAGCTAATGCCGTCATGGCCCTTATGACTGAATGTTTGGACACAAACCCTGGCTTCATACATAGGCACGCCCTGCCCTTCACAGCTGAATACACCACTAGACTTATGGAGTCACATGTGCTTGATGTTTTCACTGTCTCTGGGTCAGTTAGCAACCCCACTGGAACAATGTTTTTGCAGAGTGATGTGAAGGCTATCAATGGAACACTTTCAAACATCTGTGTGATGGAGACAGAAAAAGTCAAGTTGAATCCTCCATTAAGTATTTTCATTGTGTATAAGGATGTAATGCTTCATAAAAACCATTAGATGGCAGCAGTTGCTTAACTTGCATTTCCTTTTTACGGTTATTGAAATGCGCTACCACACTGTTTCTTGATACACATCTAACGTATCATGGTAGATCCGCTCTCCTATACATTTTACTCTGTGTAACATGTGAATACTGCATTGGGAAGATTACAATCCTGAGCCACAACATCTGTACTGCACTAGGTTGGCTCAAGTGGTCTCTGTCATTTATGCCCAAAGATACATCCTTTTTATGCTATTCATCCACTGAAATCAGGTATAATCTAGGCCTACAACTGAAAACCACTTTTTGGGATAATTTAACATGTTGTTCCCTATACCCAAAATATTATTGTATTTATGATAACACACACACAAGTGCATACAGTGGCCAGCTACTGTGATCATGTCCTGCCCATAACCTGCTTGCCATGATGTCTAGAATGTGTACCAGTCCTCTTACATGATTATGTTATGCCTGTAGGCTATGCCTATGAAGTGATGGCAGGGACTTTTAATAATACGACTGCATCGTGATGTATTGGTAAAGGACTTGGGTAGAGTGTCTTCATGTGAGTGTCTCATCATCCGTAGGACCTCATCTGGATCACATTGGTTGACCATTCTCCTCCCTGTGAGGTCAGCCTACAGCCAGGGCCCCTGGCCCAACTGCCACACCAGGCCAGTATCAAACCCTTATGGAGGCAGTACAACTAAATAAAAAAACAGCCCCACATCAACTTTGTCTTCCTCGTGAGTGTGTGTGTCATGGCAAAGCTCATACTCACTCAAATAAAATATTGTAAACCTAATCTCAGTCAGGATGCAGTCCATCACAGTGTGTGTGTAAATGAGAGAGAGAAAAAGAGAGAGTGCTTGAAAAAGATTGTCAATGAGAGACGTAAGCACTGCATGTTGAGCCTTACATTTCCAACATTAAAATTACGATCATAAAACGCAGTTACAAGTCTTTATTATCTTCTTCGTAAATGTCATCGACAAACAAACCATAAAACTACAGTACTTAGGTAAGGAATTTAGAAAACAATAATTGCACAACTCGCCCAGAGCTGCTCTCCACATTGTTTTAGATTGCCATGGTGGGCCTCCATCTGAACAATCAGTCAGTATAAAACAACAAAACAGGCAGATCACAACAGGTCAACTGGCTTGTGTTTAACAGTAAACAGTAGTAGAAGCGTATAATAATATAAGTGTAATATACATGGATGAGGAATTACAACTCTGCTGAGATGCTCTATACAAGCGTTCCTTTCCAAGGCGGTCTTAACCTGGCTGGACGCATGGCGCCACAAAACCCTAAAGGCCACAGATACTCCATGGGGTGTGATTAAAAGCACACGTCCATAAGGTCTATTGGGGATGGTAATGAGCACCAACTCATTGGTGGGGCTGGGGGGGTCAGGGGTCGATCTCCATGGGAGTGATGGTAATGATGGTGTCCTCGTTACCACGGCGAACCACCACCTGCAGCGTGGTGTCCTTCTTGATGATGGTGCTGACGTCGGTTGCAGAGGTGATCTGCTGGCCGTTGATGGAGATGATCACATCATGCTCTTTCAGACCGCCACTAAGAAGAGAAGGTCGCATCATAATGAGAACTACAGAAAAAAACATGCTGGATGGAACGGTTAGGTATAATGCTGGGCAATATGGACAAAATATCAAATCAGAATATTTTTCAAATTTTTTACAGTAATTTATGTTTTTTAATAATAAAAGTTCTAAATATTCTTTATGAGTAGTTCATTACCCAAGAGTGGCAACACATAAATTATATGTGATTTCAATTGGGTTTTCTCCAATCTAATTGTTTCATTACTGTTCAATCCAACTTCAAACCCCAAAAATATTTTCAGCAGTTTAAATCAATTTCTTGCACTTTTGTCGTCATTTCCTCAATGTGCACGACATTTTTAAAATAGAAAAACAACTAAATGTACAATGTTTAAACCACATCAGGAGACCAATTTTAAAGTTGGAAAAAACATTAAACATGTTTTTGATTTTAGAGTTTAAATGGCTACTTGATTGATGCAAATAATCATGGTATCATTCTGTCCGGTAGGGACAGGTTACTTTGTAGCTAGTTAACATTTAATACGGTTTTGGGGAAAGCCTTTCAATCTACCAGAAGACGGTTAAGTCTATCATTAGCACTGCTATATTTTTCCGGTTCCTTCATTGTTTGAAAGCTGGATGTTTAACTTCATAGTAACGTTAGCCTATAGACAAAAATCGCACCATAGAAACGTGGAGGCAATTATTTTATATGATTTATATGCGTTCTCCTGTTCTATTGGTTTTCATTGATCTTTCTTTCATTGTCTAGCAGCCAATGGCATTATCCTAGTCATATTAGCAACCCATGATAGTTCTAATGGATTTCATATTTACATCTCTGTCCATGAAACCACTTGCATGTGCGGTGTGCATTTTAGAACACTGTTTTCCTGCTATTTGTATTTTGGAACATTTGCAGATTGGCCTACCACTGTGAACCTTGCTGCAGTGAAAATGTGTAGAAAGAACAGATTATCAACATTTTAAGCGAAACATTCTGAAATATTCCATCAGACGTATTAATCCATATGGCGTATACGTACCTCTACTACACTACGTTGATACGCACCGTGGTAAGAAGTGAGTGTATGGGTATAATGCGTACACCATTCACTACAACACTGCTCATTTAGCAACCTAGCTAGCCAGCAAACTAGCAATTGGCATTGGCGGCTAACAAGCTTTATTTCAGCCACAACTTGCTAAGAAAAGACAAACATAAAATAATAGTGTAATTATAGAATGCTTGTAGAAAGCAGCATGTCACCAACATCTTGTTGCATCTATCTGACCATGCAGACTGCAGAGTGAACAGCAAGAAAGTACTCGTGACTCCATGGTTGAGCAACTGCTCTCTCCTTGAGTGACAGGGGGCACAAACCAAACATTGAAATACCGTTATAGAAGGTTAAGTAAAAACCCAAACTGGTCCATGCATCAATACCGGTATATAGTAGGCTGTCGCATCTTTTGACCAATTGGAAAATAATGTGTTAATTGTGGATAATCCTTTATGAAAACCAATGGTCCAAACCTCATGTCTCTATCATAATCAGTTCAACCTTTATTGGCGTTTTTACCCTTGTAGGATTGTCAAAATTAAGGTGACTAAATGGGGGCCAAAGAAAAAAAGTAGTAAAAAAGAAAAAAAAGAATCAGGAAACTAGCATCGCGTCAGCTAGGCTGGATGCTGTGCGAGAATATATGGTGCTTTCAAGACAACTGGGAACTAGCTGAAATCATGATGTCAGTGATCTTCCGATCGGAAAGTCTGAGCCAGAGTTTCCAACTTGGAAATCCGAACTGGATGACCGTTCATAACTATTTTTCCCAGTCGGAGCTTGTTTATTTCTGAGTTCCCAGTTGTATTGAACGGTTTATATACTCGTCATATTTCTTCTCAAAACCGGAGGACATATGCCACGTTCAAAACAACTGGGGACAACTGAGAACTCGGAAATCTCTGACTTCCGACTGCACTGCTTTCAAGATAATGGGGAACAACTGGACAAACTAGCTCTGAAGGGGGAAAATAGTTTGAACTGTCATCCAACTTGGAAAATCTGCATTGTTCTAGAGCTCTGACTTTCTGACCTGAAGTCCACTGATGTCATGATTTGACCTCATTCTTTTTCGAGTTCTCAGTTATCTTGAAATCACCATTAAAACAATATGGGTAAGATAGATGTCAAATTTGAGACATGATGTAGTATTCTCATATTTTAGTATACACTGTTCATATTCATTTGAAGTTCCTGTTCTTTTTCAAAGACTTCTCACAAAACAAGCGCATCTCTGTGAAATGGAAATGGAGCACTGAGCATCCCGCAAGCTTTTTATTTTCAAAGCCTTTTACATTTAATTCATATTGTGTCATGCTAATTTTGCTATTTGCGACCTGCGGAAACAACTTGGAAGATGGCGACCACAAAATGTAAAATCCTCAAATGCTTCGGCAAGAAAGCTGTGTCGCTCTGTCAACACAGCTAAGTGCTTATTATGGGATGTATTAGGTTATGAAATCTGACAAAATCGTAATGTATGTTAGAGGAAGACCCCACTGAACGAATCCAAACATATTTGTCTTGGTAAAATGTATTTCATAACATAAGGAAGGAAAATGTCATCACCAAAGCACATATTCAACCAATCAGAGCAGAGTTGGTGGACACCCTATATATAGTAAAATGCAATATACCGCTCAGTCCTAGCTATAAGATAGTCATTTTAAGGTATAGACTCAATATTGGTCTCTATTGCACTGACAATCAGCTAAGAATGGATTCCATTGGCCTTGTTGCCTTTCACACATTCTATGATGCCTTACTTTATAGTGCTACAATGAACACAAATTGACCCCTTTCACCTATCCTTCATCAAGACCACAATAATTACAGTAAGTCAGGTGGAGACTGCTTTGTGCAACACACTCCCATAGACCAAACACACCCAGAATAGAAATCTAGTAAAACGAAATTGCACAAAGACTGGAGCGGTTACCAGAAGTGATATCAATGCCTCCAATTTGCACACAACTACTCTCTAATCATACATGTGAACAGTGGCTGCCACCACCACTTATAATACAGCCACACTTCCACATTCTCCTCATACTCCTCAGGAAAACACGACTAACACTTATACCTCCAATGAAACACAGAGAGTGTACTAGGGTTGAGTGAGTGGTCCCAGGAAAACCACAGCATAACCCTTGCTGCTTGAGGGAGGAAGGGGATTGCTGACCTCAGTGTCCCCCAACCCCCAAACCCTCTCTGGTAGAACTGTGGTCGGGAGGGGATTCTTGAGTGGGTGAACAAGAATTGAGTGAAGTGAGTCTCAGCAATGTTTTAGTAAGGGGGGGTTGTGTGTGTGTGTGTGTGTGTGTGTGCGCGCACGTGAAAACTGGAGAGAGAGTGTGAATGTGAGTGAGTTTGTGTGGGGAGAGTTGGGCGTTGAGGGTCTATATAAATTTGAAACATGTGTACAGTCAGCTGAAGGAGCCAAAGCAAATATCCCTTAGCACAGAAAAAGTCAGACAACTTGTCCTCACACTCATAAGAAACCCCCACTGTTGGTGAGACGGAGTGAGTTTCTACTATCCCTGTTAGTTTGTACTTACGCCGCGGCCGGCGTTTTAGATATCACCTCCATGACGTACGCTCCAGAGGTGACATCGGGGAAGTCTTTGTGTCGAACCTTCAGCTCCTTGGTTAACCTACAGAGTGAAGGGGAAGAGGTGCTCCGTTTTAAGAAGTCCTCTGTTTTCCGTATCAAACTGAAATGCAGTTCACCAGGTCCAGTTCAAATACATTATTTTTGACAGCTTTGAATAACTGCATTTTCCAGTTTAGTGTACACATTCAGTCTCAAATCTTTCTTTGCACTTATCGGGAGTTGACGGTCCTAGAGAGGAAAAGTACCATCTTTATCCATTTCATTGCAAGTATAACCAGTGACCTAAGGATCTACTTACGCTGGGGTGAGTGTCATCATCCTCACACCAATGTATCTCTTCTTTGTCACAGCTCTTCCTACGGAAACACAATAAGAAGAAAACCACCAGGTTTGCAATGGGGTTTACCTTTTGACATGAAAGATATTTGAGTGATTCTGAACCTAGGCCATGGGCTAAGATTAATTATAAAGGGGCTTGAATCAAAACGTCTGGAAGTGTTTATGGTTATCCTCAAAACATGTGGATAAGAGTGTAGACAGGACCTTACACTAAGGGGACATATTTAGATGTTACACACAGGATGACCATAGGGATTTAACGTCCTACCTCGGGACAGTCTGTCGTAGGATTCAGTCAGGAACTCTTGGATCTTGTCGGAGGGGATGGCGAATGAGATACCAGCCGTCACTTTCAGAGTGTTGATCCCGATCACCTCACCATCCTTCAATAACACAGTCAATAATAAAGTAATTCATGTCGTGTCTGAACCAGACTGACCAGAATCACTCATGATCAAATAAAGTGACACATTAATAACACTGTAACTGTAGGGGGGTGCGTACTGGCGGCAGAGAAGTCAGGCGCAGGAGAGTGAAAACTGATTTACAACGGCGCAGTTTAATAAACAAAACCACCGTAAACAGAACAATAAATCAATGGGTAAACAAAACCCGTTATACACCAGCATAACGTGTACAAGCACTACAATAAACAATTCCAGACAAGGACGTGGGGGGGGGGGGAAACAGAGGGTTAAATACACAACATGTAATGATGGAATTGAAACCAGGTGTGTGGGAAGACAAGACAAAACATATGGAAAATGAAAGGTGGATCGGCGATGGCTAGAAGACCGGTGACGTCGACCGAACAAGGAGAGGGACCGACTTCGGCGGAAGTCGTGACAGTAACACGCAAACACACAGTTGCATACAGTCTCAAAATATTATGTGCCATTCAGACACATTATCTGCTGTCTATTAGACATGTACAAAAACTGTTTAGCTGTCAATAAACAAAAACAGTATTCTCACCAGATTCACCAGAGGGCCTCCTGAATTACCATACTGTAAACAGAAAAGAAGATTACTTCAGTTCTCAGATCACAATCCTTTGTGATGTGTGTATGTGCATGTGTTCACAGACTCACGTTGATAATAGCGTCTGTCTGAATGTATTCCATTTCAGAGTTGCGTAGGCCCAGCTCCTTGCCCCCTCGTTGGGTTGTGCTGACTATCCCTGTGGTAACTGTGTTCTGGAGGGAGAAGGGGCTTCCGATGGCCACCACAAACTCCCCAGGCCTCAGGTCTGACGAACGCCCCAACATCAGCACAGGAAGCTTGATCTGTAGAGGGGACAGGTTAGGGGGAGATATTTAATAGGTACACATCCCTCAGTAACATTGATAAGCAGCAGCACTAGAAACTGTGGGCCGTAAAGCTATCCTTCCCCACATACGTACCATTGGAGGCTCCTCAGAGGAGGAATGGGAGGACCATCCTCAGTGAATTTCATAAAAATGTCAATAGTAAAACATTGAAGAAGTTATCCTTTTTAGATAAAACTGTACTAAATATATTAATTTCACCAAATAGTCTATAGTAGCCTCAATAGCACTGTAATGAGTGCGCTGAGAGTCAGGAAGCAAGTACAGGGAGTGAGTGTTTTAATAATATAAATGAAACATGAAACACAAACACCGCACCGACATGAAACACAAACACCGCACCGACATGAAACACAAACACCGCACCGACATGAAACACAAACACCGCACCGACATGAAACACAAACACCGCACCGACATGAAACACAAACACCGCACCGACATGAAACACAAACACCGCACCGACATGAAACACAAACACCGCACCGACATGAAACACAAACACCGCACCGACATGAAACACAAACACCGCACCGACATGAAACACAAACACCGCACCGACATGAAACACAAACACCGCACCGACATGAAACACAAACACCGCACCGACATGAAACACAAACACCGCACCGACATGAAACACAAACACCGCACCGACATGAAACACAAACACCGCACCGACATGAAACACAAACACCGCACCGACATGAAACACAAACACCGCACCGACATGAAACACAAACACCGCACCGACATGAAACACAAACACCGCACCGACATGAAACACAAACACCGCACCGACATGAAACACAAACACCGCACCGACATGAAACACAAACACCGCACCGACATGAAACACAAACACCGCACCGACATGAAACACAAACACCGCACCGACATGAAACACAAACACCGCACCGACATGAAACACAAACACCGCACCGACATGAAACACAAACACCGCACCGACATGAAACAGAGTCAATAACACCTGAGGAAAGAACCAAGGGGAGTGACAGATATAGGGAAGATAATCAAGGAGGTGATGGAGTCCAGGTGAGTGTCATGAGACAGTCAATAACACCTGAGGAAAGAACCAAGGGGAGTGACAGATATAAGGAAGATAATCAAGGAGGTGATGGAGTCCAGGTGAGTGTCATGAGGCGCCGGTGCGCTTGACGATGGTGACAGGTGTACGGGATAATCAGCAGCCTTATGACCTAGAGGCTGGAGAGGTAGTATACGTGACAAGCACTCTATAGGGTAGCACCATGGTATAGCCGGAGGACAGCTAGCTTCCGTCCTCCTCTTGGTACATGGACTTCAATATAAAACCTAGGAGGATCAAACATAACACTTTGGGGCAAAAAAAAAAGACAAAAAGTTAGTTGCTTTACCAAATCTTTTACAGTATTACTTTCGTGCCTTGTTGTAAACAGGATGGGATGCATGCTTTTGAATATTTTTTATTCTGTACAGGCATCCTTATTTTCATTCTGTCAATATGGTTAGTATTGTGGAGTAACTACAATGTTTTTTTAATCCATCCTCATTTTTCTCCTATCACAGTGCATCTATTTTATTAGTGGCCACTGGCCAGTACCTCATAAAACAGTACAAATCCATTCATGTTAAACTCTTCAACGACTGAGACTCCATGGTAAGGAAACCATGAGCCAGAAACAGTGCCTAGACAGACAGAGGGTATATTTATCCATCCACAGTTTCCCTGTCTGCATGAAATCATCTCCCTTCTGTCCAGTCATAGCCAATGAGTGTATGGTCATAGCCTACGCGTCGCCACATCACGTTGAGTGTGTGGTTCCTAACACACCACCCAACAAACTCCCGACAACAGCACAATCTTGAGAGACCTTTCCCGGTTGTTCCCCTGTATCCATTTTGTTTACCCTGGGTTATAAATAGAGTCACAGTGTGGAAGCTAAGGTAACTGAGACTGACTGGCCAACAAGCCAAAGATACACACAGACAAAAGTCTCTGCATGCAAACACAGAAACAAGTCCTGTAATCAACTACCCAGGGATATTCATAGTGCAGTGCCATCATAAAATATGATAACACTACATTTTCCTTTCCAATATGGTGTACACACTTGGTTATTACATGGTGATTGTCAACTCTGCGGAGTGACGACACAACATAAGGGCCACTTTTGACTGCTGACCGTTGCCAACAATAGCTGAATTAGGTCTTTATACAGTATTAAATCCATCTAAGACTATAAGACGCCATTTTAGCTTTTTGGGTTGCGGGAACTGAGAGCGAACTTGACCCCTGAGGTGTAGCCTAGGTATTAATAGAAGATGACAGTTAGAAGATGAAAGTGCATAACCCCATCACCCCTCCCTCTAATTTCTTTCATCCAGACTTGACACCGGAATAGCAGTCTGTGAACTGCTATCCAGTCTGGACTCCCCACCCTCACACACACACACCACCCCGTACCTTGACCCCACCGAGTTAAAGGGATAAGCAGATGGAGGGAGGAAGTGAGAGAAGTCAGCCCAATCTGAATCCCTAACACTGAGATGGTCTACCAACCGCTTGCTGTGGTGATACTGGTAATAACAGCGTGATCATTATAAAATGGTCCTGTCACTTATTGAAATGTCTCAGCCCAGTGAATAATGAAAAACATAACTTGACACACACCTGCACATATCCATCTGCTTACACACATTGTGGCCACTGATTTGTGGGCGGTACAGTCATGCGTACACACATTAACTCATACACTGTGGATGCCAAGGCTAGCTGATATGAGCCCTTGAGGGTGGGAGTGTCTAGGAGTGAATAGGAATAAAAACAAACATCAAATGGCATGACTATTCATGTGTGAGGACTGTTAGTCTAGCTATCACCTACTAACCACTTGTACTCAGCTACTTTTTGATACCGAGTCGAATACTGTATATGTAATTTTGGTGGTTCTGACTTTCTCTTGACCATAAGTGACTCACCAGGTTATTTTGGACCATGGGCTGGCCTTAATGCATTAACACTCATCCAGAGTTCTACTTCCTTTTTCCACTGGTGGCACTGTTGCACCAAACTTTTTCAGTTGGTGGCACCAGCACATGATTTGGTCGCACAATTCTTTTAAATTACAAACAATGAGAATTGACCTGGCCTGTGTCCCATAATGTTCTTGCATTCCATACAAAACCAGGCTAACAATGGCTAGCCATCTTTCAAATTAGCTTGTGTTCTTTGAGTTGGGGAGATGAACTCTAACAGCAAAGAAAAGAGAGTGTTAAAATAAAGTGCAAAATGTATTTATTGCAAATTTCAAAGTGCCATGTGTTATTTTCTATGCAACCTTCCAGAGGGTAGAATATGAAGTATACTTGATACCAAAACGATACAACGGCAATAAAATAGAGAGCTGGACTGTCAATTCCCACATTTTTTTGCTCTCAAAAGCACCCATTTTAATAGAAAAACAACCAAATTGGATGTTATATGTCAACAACAATGCTTAAACCAAAATAGGGAACCTTTTTTTGAGGTCTGGGTAAAATCGGAGAAATTTAGAATTTTTAGTTTAGTACCCCTTTCATTCAGGTGCACACCAGCCAGACAGTTGTATTTGGCTAGCAGTGTTTTTGTAGCATACTTGTGATGGTTTTCAAAACAAATGGCCACTGGATTGATGCAAATAATCATGATTCTGCCAGGTAGGCATAGGCTACTTTGTAGTTAACCTTTAATTGCCTTTCCATCTACCCAAAGACAATTAGGCTATCATTAGCATTGCTAATGGCTACAAACAGTGGTAGACATATAGTCTACATGGCTACACGCACCGCACATAACAAGGCTCGTCATTCAGTTACATTTGCCAGTAGTACACAGGGCCAGTGCCCTGCAACTGAAAGCTACTGGCTCAAAGGAACAAAAATACTGGCCCAGGTCAAGACTTGACAGGAAACTGAATGATGCGTGCATAATTTCAATAGCAGGTCATTTGATCTTTCATACAAAAAAAAGCCTAGAGAAGAAAAAAATAAAATAATGTATGTAAAGTAAGTACTTTAAGAATAATGCCTTTTTTAATAAGCCTACCCAATGGCATTAAGCATTGACATTCACGTAATTTTTTCCTTCTAAAATACACTGAGTGTACAAAACATTAAGGACACCTGCTATTTCCCAGTCATAGACTGACCAGGTGAATCCAGATGAAAGCTATGATCCCTTATTGATGTCACTTGTTAAATCCACTTAAATCAGTATAGATGAAGGGGAGGAGACAGGTTAAAGAAGGATTTTTTTGCCTTGAGACAATTGAGACATGGATTGTGTGTGTGTGCCATTCAGAGGGTGAATGGGCAAGACAAAATATGAATGTGCCTTTGAAAGGGGTATAGCAGTAGGTGGCAGGCGCATCTGTGAGAAGCACTGGAGTAAACATGGGCCAGCATCCGTGTGGAACGCTTTCGACACCTTGTAGAGTCCATCCTCCCACGAATTGAGGCTGTTCTGAGGGCAATGGGTGGGGTGCAACTCAATATTAGGAAAGTGTCCTTAATGTTTTGTACACTCAGTGTATGTCAGAATAATGTGGGAATTGCCTGACTAAATAGACAGCATGTTCTCGACACACAGAAAAAAAGCTTAGAGGAATCCATATTTTTAATCATTTACATAGCCAAGATTAAAAATTATTAAAATGGCCTAATCTTTTCACTGGCCCAAGCTGGCCACAACAGGGATGATTGACTGGTCTGGAGGTTTTCCAAAACCTCCCATTCATGTCAAGCCCTGACACACACAGACAGGGGCATTCCCGTGCCATTGTTGCCTCTTTAGAAAGTTGGTTTATGTTTTGTCAATTGCACATTACAGTGTGAATAAATCATGAAGATAAAAAAAAAAGCAACCCGTGAACCAAAAATGTACGTGACAAGATAAATTTGTTTCACTGGCACTCTTGCGACCATCTAAAAATGTGTGTCGCACTGCCCAGTCAAAAGGTTGCAAAAGCGACTGTTTTGGTCACAGTATCGAACCCTGTCAACCCATGACAATGACCTCATTAAGGAGAGGTGGTGAGAGGGACAACAAGAGGAGCAGTCAACCCTCACCTGCATTGGCCGTCCCTAACATCATGTGAGATGCTTTCAGTTAAATGCACTACTGCCTTGTTCTAGATCTTAACTTCAAACTTTCAATTGAAATTTCAACCTTTCTATTAATAAAAAAATACCCATTTCCCAAGGTCTCCACTGGCTCATACAGAAGATAACTGAGAATGGCACAATAGGCTTTATCCTATCATCTCAACCAAAATTGTACTGTACATCTAGAGTGTCTGCCATGTGAGATGGTGGAAGGACCAACGAGGAAAATACCTCCTTTGTTGCTGTAGACAAGTCTTTGTTTCAAATGACAGCTTTGGCTGTTTGGAATCACTTAAAAACCCATTACATTAACTTTTATGACTTGATCCCAGGTGCAAACTTGTTTTTTGTCAAGCCTCACGCTTTGATGGACTGTCGCTAATAATTTCGAAGGCGTATGCAAACCTGAGAAAAAGGGTTACTTGTACATCAACCCAAACAAAAAACAACTGTAAACAGCACAGAGGCATGCCAGTGAAACACACACACCCTCTGTTTGGTGATTAAACCTATAACCACTTCTAGAGTCTTTGCTGTGATCACTACTGTGCTTTTCTTATAGGGGACTTCAAGGCAATACGCAAATTGTAGTGTATTCAAGGTTTTTAAAAATGCTTCTAAAGTTACAAATTTCCCCTTAAAAATGTCAGACTTAATTTGCGGTAACAAAACATGTATCTAATAATGTATCAACACCTACAAATCCACATAATAATTCACATTTCCTGTTACTGCAGGATTATTTTCCTGCTGTGAGAAGCAGGGTCAAATTAAGACAGCGCATCTGTAGGTATTATGTTAACTTTTTAGTCCTATGCTACCATGCATACATATCATGGGGCCACTAACAAATGGTGTGACCGTGTGTGGGTGAATGCTACTTTGGCTACACATAAACTTTGTCCCAACATGATAATACCTGCAGAACCATCAGCTCTAGGGATCAATATGGTGCACATGTTGTTGTAAATGCCACAGCCAACACAACAGCAAACACATGGTCGTAAACTCCCTCTGTGTTCCCAGCATGATTTACAGACACCCTGGAAGACTGGATGGCATCTCACCAACGGGCGGCTAGACACCACACGCCTTTAATCTGTGGGCCATGCAGATCTGATAAGATGCGGTTGGGATGTATGGGTCTCTCTTCCACTGCATCGCTGGCCTGGGAAACAACCATCTACAAACTAGGCCTTGTCTGGAGCATCAAATAAAAGAGCAAGGCCAGTCTGCTTCCCTTGGCCTTCGTCCCGACACGCTGCTTCCGCAAGGATGGAAGCAATTGTGGGAGAGCGAGTGAAATGAAGGATGAGACGAGGATGTGATTAATTTTCCCTCTGCTTCTTTCTGAAGGACGCCACTCTTTCCACTGAGAAACAGAGCATGTCCTGGATGTCTCCTTAACAGGGACCAATAAGAGCCGTGGTCGGTCTAGCCAGCGCTAGTCATCCTACCACCCTTTAGGAGGTGGATGACCTGGGGAGCATACAGACTAACATTGTGCTTGAGTACTGAGACACATATACTCACTGTATTTATTGATGAGGATGTGGTGTCTTTGGATGGGTGTGTTTAACTGTCCTCAGTCTGTTGACATGACTTCCATGAACAAAATCATCTCAAATATTCTAAACTGAGGACACCGACAGTGCGCTACTTTGCACCACAGACAGTTGAGGAAGTGAGTGAGGGAGTGGATAGGGTTAACAAGCTGCTCTTTCTCCCACATGATGACTTCTAGCTTTATCTTCCCAGCGTCACATCACACAGCCATCTCATTAGCCTATTAGATCACTTAGCTTTGCAGACATATGGATCCGTTTTCTAGGCCACATTCCCTCTGTCTTTGTCTGCCTCTCCATCACATTCTCTCTCTGTCAGAAATGAATGTAGCACTTTTCCCCTTTCTCCTTCCCATCCTCTGAAGTCCCAACTTCTGCAGACAGACTCATGTAGCTGCAGACGTGTAATGTCTTCCCCAGAGACGAGGGTACACCACACAAGAACGGACCGACCCAGCCTCCAATAAACTCTGCTTCTCATGAAGCACTGAGGGGGAAGAGAGGGTATTCTACATTCAAAGAGTCAACTTTCAAAGCTCACAGTCATAAACATGTGATTGATTCTCTCTCAGTGTGCTGATATGAAATACAAAGTTTGACAGAAGTCACCCATACTCATGACGCACACTTGAGGCAAGAGAGGGACAGATGGAGGGAGAGTGAGGAAAAGAGGGAAATAAATACATACTTAAAAGAGTACAGACCTGAAGCCCTGAGGCCAGAACTGTGACAACTTACTGTATTTTTCATACAAATTAGGAAATTCCAACCTTTCCTTTATTTTGGCCTCTAATTATCTCCCTCTCTCTCTCTCATCCTCTAATTACTCTCTCACTGACACTTTCCATCTCTAGTCGACTCTTTCCCTCACATTCACCCTCCCCTGCCGTACCCACTGTCTCATTAGCTGGGGTGTCATGAGTCAGGCCCCCTCCCCTCTCCCACTAACCCATAGCCTCTGTCCTGTCCCACTGTGGGGGTTAGTCATGGAACTGGGACTGTGCCCACTGGGCAGACTGGGTAGACACTTTCTCACACAGGAGAGAAAACTGGGGCAAAGATTTCAACAGCTGTCTTAGCTATGTAGCCAGAGTGGGGCACGGGGTATATGGTCAATCCACAGTCAGGTACTGGGCTGTCATGGTCAACCAGTAGTTGGATGGTAGTCACAGGGCACAAATCATTCGACTTTTCAGTGTCTTGAAACAGTTTTTTGAGAAGTAATGATGCTGTATTTTCCATCCATAATCTTTTCTTCAGACGTCCATGGATCACTGCTTTGGGTCTGATATCACCTTCCAGTTGTCTAGTATGTGTATTGAATGTAGACCAGAGTGTATAGCACAGTAGTCTTCCAGGGCCAGTTTGGGGAACCACTGTAGGCCGCATAAAAGAAAACATAACCTTGTGCTTGTCTTGGCGTTTTGGCCGATGCTGTGTGCAGCCCTGTCCTTGTCGTGAGTGTCTTTTCAGCTGTGCATTGAAGCGAGCGAATGCTCTGCGAGCCATTCTGCGGTGCAGTTACTCCTAGCCTGTGGCTTTGACTGGGTGCCAGACATTCCTTCATATGGCTGTCGAATATGATTCATGTGGGATGTGTATCCCACTAGTCCACAAAGCAACAATCTCTCTATGTTACTGTACGCTGCCTCGGCAAAAACCTTGCATGGCCTGCCTCCATGCCATTTATGAGCAGAACTTTTGCTATCAAAACTATTTGCTCATTGGAGCATGACATGGGTTTTCATCTGCTGGTAATGAGTCTTTGCAGAATGTAATCCAAGTTTATTTCAGAGAATCGTTTCCTAATGACTGTTGTCTCTGAATTATTTTTATCTGAATGCCATTGCCAACATTAACTATGTGTTGAATGTCAGCGTTTACAAGGACCACTTCGTTGCACCATGTTGCACCTCTCAAACAATCAGCTGTGTTATCAAGCTGAACAACAACTTCCTACCAATAACATCTTGCTTCATCTTGTAATTCTGACTCTGCTGATGTTTAATAGGGAATAATATTAAGTCATTGTTATTGTTCAATTGTTGCTCACATTTGCTAGTGGTGTCTAGATTTGCAGTTGTAAGATATTGGAAAGTACTGCACCAAGATGGCTGCTGTTGGCCTGGAAGGCTGTACTTAAAATCCAATCTGCCTCCTGGGAGTTGAAACTCTCAATGTCATTCCCACTCACGCTCATAGGCAGGGATTAAATAGCATGGGAGCTACTGTGTAAAAGTCACACTCCTCAAACCCTCTTATTTATGCCACTTATAATATTCCATAAAGTTTCAATTTGAAGGAATATTGTGAAGATTGGCAGTTACTAACCTCAATTCCGGCTTTGACTCATCTGCCCTGGGCTCTTTCTTCAATTCCGGGCTGCCCATGAGAAAATGTCGGCAACAAAACAGGCAGGAGAGGGGGAGTCCAGGCGAGGTGAAGACAAAGGGAAAACCGGCCACTTCTTCTCTCCATTCTATTGGCCAATGGCTTGGTAATAAGATGGACCTCCGATTGCAATTTTGCTATCAATGTGAAGCTCGTAACTGCAATATTCTCTGCTTTTCTGAAACATGTCATTCAGACAAGATGCCCCCCATGGCTATCCAACTCAATGGATTCTCCATTCACCGAGCAGACATGACAATGAATTCAGGGAAATCGAGAGGGAGAGGGTTATAACGCAGCAAATGGTTTGCTGAAGTTTCGACCCATTGTTCACCGTTCTTGGAATACCTGATGGTCAAATGCTGACCCTTCTGCCTTCTGAGAGATTGTTCAGCTGTTAGCATGACTGCTGTATATATTCCACCTCAGGACAAGAAATACAACGAGCTGGCCCTTAACAAACTGTACCGGAGCAATAAGTCTAACACCAACAGGCTCCTGAACAGCTTCTATCCCCAAGCCATAAGACCACTAAATAGCTAACAAAATGGCAACAGGGACTGTCTGCATTTATCCTTTCATTTATTTTTTATTTTTGTACTCACTCACACACAATCACATTGACACTCACACACTTAGTTTGCTCACACACATAACATGCACACACATTCATACTGACTCTACACAAGCACACACACTCACATATAATCATAGTATACGCTGCTGCAACTGTTTATCATATACCCTGATGGCTAGCCACCTTACCCTTATATCTACCCCTACCACTCCACTGCACCGAAGAACATGGCTGACGTTCTACATTCTCCCAACCAATTGTGCATTTTATTTTATTTTTGGGGGGCGTATTGTGTACATAATGTTGCTGCTACCGTCTCTTATGACCGAATATAACTTCTGGACATCAGAACAGTGATTACTCACTGCGGACTGGAAGAAACCTTTTCCTTTAACGAGTCAGACGAGAAGGATATCGTGCTTTCACTGGAACAGGCCCAGATCCACGCCTTTTGCGTGAAGAAAAGACGCGAAGAAAGGGGACACAGAAGTCAGAGGCGAGCGAGTAAACTCCCACTGCCTTCCATTCTCCTTGCTAATGTGCAATCATTAGAAAATAAAATTGATGACCTACTATTAAGATTATCCTACCAACGGGACATTAAAAACTGTAACATCTTATGTCTCACCAAGACGTGGCTGAACGAAGAATTGACAATATAGAGCTGTCATGATTTTCTATGCACCGGCAGAACAGAGATGCTACCTCTGGTAAGACGAGGGGTGGAGGTGTGTCTTTTTGTCAATAACAGCTGGTGCGCGATGTCTAATATTAAAGAAGTCTCGAGGTATTGCTTGCCTGAGGTAGTGTACCTTATGATAAGTTGTCGACCACACTATCTACCAAGAGAGTTCTCATCTGTATTATTCGTAGCCATCTATTTACCACCACAAAGTGGAGCTGGCACTAAGACCGCTCTCAACAAACTCTATAAGGCCATAAGCAAAGAAGAAAATGCTCACCCAGAAGTGGCGCTCTTAGTGGCCTGGGACTTTAATGCAGGCAAACTTAAATCAGTTTTACCATTTATTTTACCAGCATGTCACATGTGCAACCAGGGGGAAAAAAATCCTAGACCACCTTTACTCCACACACAGAGATGCATACAAAGCTCTCCCCCGCCCTCCATTTGGCAAATCTGACCATAATTCTATCCTCCTGATTCCTGCTTACAAGAAAAACTAAAGCAGGAAGTACCAGTGACTCGCTTAATACGGAAGTGGTCAGATGACACAGATGCTACACTACAGGATTTTTGCTAGCACTGACTGGAATATGTTCTGGGATTCATCCAATGGCATTGTAGTTGCATATTCCTGATTTCCCTGAAAAGTTGCATATCGTGGGGACTATTCGAGGCTGGTGTAGTACACCCTGTGGCGTACTGCACTAGCTTTGAATAGTCCCCGCGATATGCAACTTTTCAGGGAAATCAGGAACCAATACACACAGTCAGTTAGGAAAGCAAAGCTTAGCTTTTTCAAACAGAAATTTACATCCTGCAGCACTAATTTAAAAAGGTTTTGGGACACTGTAAAGTCCATGGAGAATAAGAATACCTCCTCCCAGCTGCCCACTGCACTTAGACTGGGAAACACTGTCACCACTGATAAATCCACAATAATCGAGAATTTCAATAAGCATTTCTCTACGGCTGGCCATGCTTTCCACCTGGCTACCCCAACCCCCGGCCAACAGCTCTGCACCCCCCACAGCAACTGCCCCCCCCCCCCTTCCCCCAAATCCAGACAGCTGATGTTCTGAAAGAGCTGCAAAATCCCTACAAATCAGCTGGGCTATACAATCTGGACACTCTCTTCCTAAAATTATCCGCTGTCATTGTTGCAATCCCTATTACTAGTCTGTTCAACCTCCCTTTCGTATCGTCTAAGATTCCTAAAGATTGGAAAGTGGCCGCGGTCATCTCCCTCTTCAGAGGGGGAGACACTCTAGACCCAAACTGTTACAGACCTATATCCATCCTGCCCTGCCTTTCTAAAGTCTTCGAAAGTCAAGTTAACAAACAGATGACTGACCATTTCGAATCCCATCGTACCATCTCCGCTATGCAATCTGGTTTCCGAGCAGGTCACGGGTGCACCTCAGCCACGCACAAGGTCCCAAACAATATCATAACCACCATTGATAAAAGACAGTACTGTGCAGCTGTCTTCATTGACCTGGCCAAGGCTTTCCACTCTGTCAATCACCGTATTCTTATCAGCAGACCCAACAGTCTTGGTTTCTCTAATGACTGCCTCACCTGGTTCACTAACTACTTCTCAGATAGAATTCAGTGTGTCAAATCGGAGGGCCTGTTATCCGGACCTCTGGCAGTCTCTATGGGGGTGCCACAGAGTTCATTTCTCGGGCAGACTCTTTTCTCTGTATATATCAATGATGTCGCTCTTGCTGCGGGTGATTCTTTGATCCACCTCTACGCAGACGACACCATTCTGTATACTGGCCCTTCTTTGGACACTGTGTTAACAAACCTCCAAACAAACTTCAACGCCATACAACACTCCTTCAGTGGCCTCCAATTGCACTTAAATGCTAGATAAACTAAATGCATGCTCTTCAACCGATCGCTGCCCGCATCCACCCAAAAAACTAGCATCACTGATTGGGATGGTTCTGACTTAGAATATGTGGACAACTATAAATACAGTTGAACTCTGAAGTTAACATACACACCACAGCATGATGCTGCCACCCCTGTGTTTCATGGTTGCCATGGTGTTCTTTGGCTTGCAAGCCTCCCCCTTTTCCCTCCAAACTTAAAGATGGTCATTGTGCCCAAACAGTTCTATTTTTGTTTCATCAGATCAGAGGACATTTCTCCAAAATGTATGATCTTTGTCCCCATGTGTAGTTGCAAACCGTAGTCTGGCTGTTTTATGGTGGTTTTGGAGCCGTTTCTTCTTCCTTGCTGAGCTGCCTTTCAGGTTATGTTGAACAGGCAGTTAACCCACTGTTCCTAGGCCGTCATTGAAAATAAGAATTTGTTCTTAACTGACTTGCCTAGTTAAATAAAGGTAAAATAAATAAAATAAAATATAGGACTTGTTTTACTGTGGATATAGATAGTTGTATTCCTGATTCCTCCAGCATCTTCACAAGGTCCTTTGCTGTTGTTCTGGGATTGATTTGCACCAAAGTATGTTAATCTCTGGGAGACAGAATGCATCTCCTCCTGAGCAGTATGACGACTGCATGGTCCCATGGTGTTTATACTTGCGTACTATTGTTTGTACAGATGAACGTGGTACCTTTAGGTGTTTGGAAATTGCTCCCAAGGATGAACCAGACTTGTGGAGGTCTACAATTTTATTTTCTGAGGTCTTGGCTGACTTCTTTTGATTTTCCCATGATGTCAAGCAAAGAGGCACTGAGTTTGAAGGTAGGCCTTGAAACACATCCACAGGTACACCTCCAATTGACTCAAATGGTGTCAATTAGCCTATCAGAAGCTTCTAAAGGCATGACGTCATTTTCTGGAATTTTCCAAGCTGTTTAACAGCACAGTCAACTTAGTGTATGTAAACGTCTGACCCACTGGAATTGTGATATAGTGAATTTTAATTGAAATAATCTGTCTGTAAACAATTGTTGGAAAAATGACTAATGTCATGCACAAAGTAGATGTCCTAACCGACTTGCCAAAACTATAGTTTGTTAACAAGAAATTTGTGGAATGGTTGAATAACGAGTTTTAATGACAGTGTATGTAAACTTCCGACTTCAACTGTACCTCGGTGTCTGGCTAGAATGTAAACTCTCCTTCCAGACTCACATTAAGCATCTCCAATCCAAAGTTAAATTTCGGAACAAAGCCTTCTTTACTCACGCTGCCAAACATACCCTGGTAAAACTGACTATCTTACCAATCCTTGACTTCGGCGGAAAATCACTGAAGTTGGAGACTTATATCTCTCTCACTAACTTTAAGAGTTAGCTGTCAGAGCAGCTTACCGATTGCTGCAGCTGTACACAGCCCATCTGTAAATAGCCCATCCAACCAACTACCTACCTCATCCCCATATTTGTTTGTGGTTTTCTGCTCTTTTGCACACCAGTATTTCTACTTGCACATCCTCATCTGCACATATATCACTCCAGTGGAAATTCCTAAATTGTAATTGCTTCCCCACTATTTGCCTATTTAGTGCCTTGCCTCCTTACTTCATTTGCAGAGGCTGGATTCAGATTTTTCATATTGTGTTATTGACTGTACGTTTGTTTATCCCATGTGTAACTCTGTGTTGTTGTTTTTGTCGCCCTGCTCTGCTTTATCTTGGACAGGTTGCAGTTGTAAATGAGAACTTGTTCTCAACAAGTAACCCGCCTAAATTATTACCGCCCCGTGGCACACACGTCAGTAGCCATGAAGTGCTTTGTGAAAGGCTGGTCATGGCTCACATCAACAGTATCCTCCCGGACACTCTAGACCCACTCCAATTCGCATACCGCCCCAACAGATCCACAGATGATGTAATCTCAATCGCACTCCACACCTCCCTTTCTCACCTGTACAAAAGGAACACCTATGTGAGAATTCTGTTCATCGACTACAGCTCAGCATTCAAACACCATAGTGCCCACGAAGCTCATCACTAAGCTAAGCACTCTGGGACTAAACACCTCTCTCTGCATCTGGATCCTGGACTTCCTAGCAGGCCGCCCCCAGGTGGTAAGAGTAGGCAACAACACGTCTGCCACGCTGATCTTTAACACTGGGGCCCCTCAGGGGTGTGTACTTAGTCCCCTCTTGCATTCCCTGTTCACCCACGACTGCGTGGCCGAACACAACTCCAACACCATTATTACGTTTACTGACGACACAACAGTGGTAGGCCTGATCACTGGCAACGATGAGACAGCCTATAGGGAGGAGGTCAGAGAACTGGCAGTGTGGTGCCAGGACAACAACCTCTCCATCAATGTGAGCAAGACAAAGGAGCTGATCGTGGACTACAGGAAAAGGCAGGCCGAACAGGCCCCCAATAACATCGACGGGGCTGTAGTGGAGCTGGTCGAGAGTTTGAAGTTCCTTGGTGTCCACATCACCAACGAACTATCATGGTCCAAACATACCAAGACAGTCGTGAAGAGCCTTTTCCCCCCCAGGAGACTGAAAAGACTTGGCATGGGCCCCCAGATCCTCAAAAGGTTCTACAGCTGCACCATCGAGAGCATTCTGACCGGTTGCATCACCGCCTGGTATGGCAACAGCTCGACATCTGACCGTAAGGCGCTACAAAGGTTAGTGCGAACGGCCCAGTACATCACTGGGGCCAAGTTTCCTGCCATCCAGGACCTATATAATAGGCAGTGTCAGAGGAAAGCCCATAAAATGGTCAGACTTTCTCTGCTACCGCATGGTAAGCGGTACCGAAGCGTTAAGTCTAGGACCAAAAGACTCCACAACAGCTTCTATCCCCAAGCCATTAGACTGCTGAACAATTCATAAAAATCGCCACGGGACAATTTACATTGACAATAAATAATACAACCTGAAACTTTATCTTTGTTATGTAATGGGTAGCACACAACACAGGCGAACTACCACATTTTTGCAACTGTTTCTAAGTGTAAAATTCTTCCCTATGACAGTCTATTAATGGGTTAAGTTGATCGAATAAAGTAATTTGTACTAAATTCTGAAATGTTGAGCTATGTCTGTGACCTCTGGTGTCCCCTCTTACCGGTGAGTCGATCTTGAGGAGTGCAATGTCGGACTTCTCATCCATGTCTTTGATATTGGCGTCGTAGGTGGCGCCACTCTTCAGCTCCACCTTTACTCGATGTTTATTGGCCACAACATGGGCGTTGGTCACAATCTGTCCATCCTCTGACACCACAAACCCTGAGCCACTGGACACTGCCACCTCCCGCTTAGAATATGTCATCCTGAGAGAGAGGGAGAGAGGGAGATAGATATGCAGAAAGGGAGAGAAAGAGAGAGAGATACATTTATAGAGAGAAAGGGAGTGATTCATAGAAATAGGGAGGAGAAGGTGGATGGAGAGATGAAGACAGGGAAAGAGGATGCAAGGCAGAAGGAGAAGTATGTTCAAAGGGAGGGTTTTAACTTAAATGTTTTACCAACTAGTGTGTTCTCACATCCAGGTTGTAAATTAAACTCTGGTATGTGTCTACAGATATTCAAGGACGAACACATACACATACACACACACACACAGCTGTGTTTTCGTGACATTTCTGGACTTTTTGGAGTGTAAAAGTTACCATTAAAAATGATATTTTCCCTAACCCTAAACCTAACCCTAATCCCAAAACCTTAAATCTAACCCTTCAATTTAAAAATGCATTTGAACAAATTCAGGACCTGAAAAAAGTGATTGTTTTCCTACCTTCTCAGGACATTAAGGTGAAGTGTTAGGACATTGGGGTCCTGATAATGTAGGAAAACAAGTACACACACACACAGGTGCCGCTCTTACTTGCGATAGAGTTCAATGTGAACCACAGCTGGGGCGATCCTCTCCACCACGTCAGCGATAAAGTTGTATTTGTGTCTCAGACTGTTTGGGTTGTCCTGGGCTAGAAATACATTAACAGAGACAGGACGTTGGGATAAAAAAAAAAGAACTCAAAAACAACCACAAACACAAATACAACGAAATGATGTAACAGCAATGCAAGAATAAGCCCAGTACATGAAACTGGTCCCAAAGAGAAATGGAAAAGATGACAGTCCATTTGTGGCATAGACAGAGTCTTCCCTGTGCTTCTGTCTCTGTCTGTAAGTGCCTTTGACTCTTCTGTAAGAAGATAAGTCAGAAAATGTTGATGACTGACCATGTAATTACATCATACTGAGAAGGCATACAAGTATTTTTCCAGGCTGTGAATTACAGTAAGTCTTCTCTAAAGATTATCATAGACATTTGGCTTTTTAAAGATAAGATAATCATGTTTCATCTCCTTCATCTTTCCACACCCCTCAAGTAATTATGTTTAAAATAAAGATAGAAAGCACCATAGAGGTTTTGTCATACAATCCAAAACCTTGCTGTAGTTTGCAAAGGTTGTTTAGTTCAATTATATTACATGGGAAAGAGACGCCCATAAGCCTAGCAGATGGGTTGTGAAAAAAAACTTCCTGCTTGAGGCACAGTTAAACCAACACAAGAGTAGAATGAGCATAGTCTTGGCATACTGTATCCTACTTAATTATATGTTGAGAATACCCCATTTCTTTCCTGTGTAAGAAGGGAAATTCCATGATAGCATCCATATCCTCAGGATAGCTGTAATTTGCCCCAAGATATGGGGATAGTATGATGGCATATGTCCCTGGTTCAAATGTTTAAGATATGAGTGCATCGGTCCGCGGGCCTGCTTCGGTATCTAGACCTGAGATCAATCTGAAGTATCTAAAGAGGTCATCTTTACCACTTGACCTCTTCATTGTGCAATGTTATGATGATACTTGGCACGTCCTCTTGACACAGACAGACTGATTTGTTTCCACAGACACATCATTGCATTGGAAATGAAGGGGAATGGGGTTTTGGCCAGTTGATGACGAAATCTTTCTTGCTGATTTGGGAAAATCACAAAGCAGATGTAGTCAGTGTGTGGTTCTTCCATAGCAGTGCAGGTTACTATTGCCAGTGTTGCCTCGTCTGTAGACCGTGACAGGATATTTCTTAATGAGACACTCTGTCTGAGGAGCTGGGTCTCAGATCAGGTCAACGACTGCTGGGATGAAGTCGACCGCTGGACAAATAGAAAAGCATATGGACCAAGGATGAGAGCATCTACTTGAACCTCAACTCCCTCCAAAATCCTGAATATCATTGGAATGCCTTTGAAAAGGAGTTTTAATAACTATCGGTTTTTACTGTTCTGAAATGGAGGACAAATGCATAAGCCTTACAGAACTACATACATACAGTATGTTGAGTCGACCCACAGTTCCATATGCATAAGCCTTACAGAACTACATACATACAGTATGTTGAGTCGACCCACAGTTCCATATGCATAAGCCTTACAGAACTACATACATACAGTATGTTGAGTCGACCCACAGTTCCATATGCATAAGCCTTACAGAACTACATACATACAGTATGTTGAGTCGACCCACAGTTCCATATGCATAAGCCTTACAGAACTACATACATACAGTATGTTGAGTCGACCCACAGTTCCATATGCATAAGCCTTACAGAACTACATACATACAGTATGTTGAGTCGACCCACAGTTCCATATGCATAAGCCTTACAGAACTACATACATACAGTATGTTGAGTCGACCCACAGTTACTGTCTGACAGAAATTGACAGAGTAAAATAAATACAAATTAAAGATATCCTATGTACCCACGCGCACACGCACACACACACACAGTTAAACCGAGATAATGGCTTTTTGATTGAAGTGTTCTGACCCGAGGCAGGCATGCTTCACTACAGACTGAGAGAGAGGAGAGAGAGAGGGGGACCAGGGGAGACGCTCTTAAACAGCTATACAAGCTATACATAGGTTTAGGGTATTCAAGCATCAGGCTTCAGGTCTCATTTTTAATTGAACAATGTCATATTGATGAAATAAATCAAAACTTAAATTCTACAGAGGCAAAGCAAAGCCTATCCTATCAGGGTGTAGATGTAGCCTGTCTATTGCAGCTCCCTGAAAGGTAGTCCTTGTTGTCCTATCAGTTACCTTCTTCTGGCCTGGCTGTCTGGCTGTCTGGCTGTGCTCCTGTAGCCTTCAACTTCACCTCCTCAGAGGTGGGGGAACCAGACGAAAGTGTGGAGGAGGATGGGGGTAGTATAGTTATCCTAAATGGTTCTGTAGTGCCACATCTTCTCTCGACTTGTCTCGTTACATCTATGCAACATATAGCAATGCACAAAACCACTCATAAGCTCATACGGCAGGTAGCTCAGTGGTTAAGAGCATTGGGACTGTAGGCTAACCGTAGGGTCACTGGTTCGACTCCCCGAGCTGACGGGGGAAAAAAATCTGTCGATGTGCCCTTGAGCAAGGCACTTAACCCTATTTGCTCCTGTATGTCACTCTGGATAAGGGCATCTATTAAATTACTCAAATGTAAAAAATATAATGAAACAATGCGCTTGTCATGCTGTCCATGGGCCAGCTCAGTAACCTCCTGTCAAAGAGACATTCCACCCCTGGCATTCCATCCCTCTATTAGACACACTGTGTCCATCTCCCTATAATTCCCATATGTCTGCTATACAAACTCACTGACCTCTCCAAGAAAAGAACCCTGATTCTTGTATCAAGCACTCCCCAACACACACTGGTCTGCCTGCCTGTCCACACTGTTGCTGCTTTATGAGTTTTTCCATAAGGAAGCTGCTCTTCCTTTCCCCCATCCTACGGGCAGAGGGATTGGGTTGCAGTGTCAGTGTCAGTGGGGTTGTATTCCCTCTGCGGTATTACTGTAGTCCAGGTCCCTTGCTGCAAGGCTGTGGTGCAGCCAATGCATTGGCTGCACTGAATACACACTCACTAAGTATTTGAAAGGGTCCCCTCAGTCACATGAAACATATTCCCTGAGCTGTGTGAACATACATGGAAAAGACCAATCCCAATTCAAACCCTAGACCATTGTTTCGTGATAACCCTACTGATGAATTTAAAGTGCCAAGAGAGGAAGGGGAGAGGGAGAGAGGGAGAGAGAAAGAAAGAAAACAGAGCGCTGAAAGGAAGAGTGGCAAGTGAGAGGCAGAGACGAGGAGGCTGGGAGAAAATGCTTGTACGATCAGCATACTGTACATGATCCACCAAGCATAATCACAGACAATTTTCATTCTCTAACTGTACACCAACACAGCTTGCCAATGTAAAGCTAGCAAGCCCCAATCACTCACTAGAGCTATGCATTATGTTGCTGTTCCTTTGGGTGTGTATTGAAATGAAATGCATGAAAAGGTTGTTCTCAACATCCTAAAGTCAACATGTTTATTCTCTTACCTCTTGTAAAATATCAATACATCTCAAATGTGTTTCTGCAGGCCATATATGCCATTCTGTGACTAAATTAGTTCATTAAGAAAACACACAACGGGCCCACGGGACAGCAAGATTTGACCTGAATCGTGTGCCGGCTCAAACAACTTGCATAATCGACAACTTCAGAAAACAGATTCAAATGACATCATGCACCAGTGTAATTTAATGTGTTTGCTTTAAGAGACGCCATTGAGGCCAGTGGTCCGGAGCCTCTCTTTACTTGGCCAGGGGCCTTCATGTAGCTTGGCACAGAGCTGCACTCTGTTTTCTTAGGCTGTCTGGAGCTGGAGAGGAGCTGGATCAAATGTTTGCATCCCAAATGTTTGCAAAATCACTGAGGAGACACTCTCTGACATAACTTTGGCATGCCTTGTGTGTCCTTGTGTTGGAAAAGGTAAACATGTGGAGATATTAAAAATAGATAGTCTACTGTCATACACATACTGTACATTATGTGCCTGCACACGTACATTAACTGTCTGACAATGAATCATCTAGAACCCAAAAGGGTTCTTCAGCTGTCTCCATAGGAGAACCCTTTGAATAACCCTTTTGGTTTCCAAGTAGAACCTTTTCCACAGAGGGTTCTACCTGAAACCAAAAAGGGTTCTCGTATGGGGACAGCCGAAGAACCCTTTTGAACCCTTGTGGTCCAACTAAGAACTAAACACATGGGGCCTGATTCCGACTTTCCTACGCACTCCTTTCCTTGTCACTTCTCAGTAGTTGGAATTCAGACTAACATGAAGATGTGTGAAGGACTTTGCAGACGTGATTCCATTCCGCACGCTGAATAAATGTAATTCAATCGCTGAAAACCCTCCCACTCGCTGGACAAGAGATTTTCATTCAATGCGGTTTTCAGTACATTTATCTTAAGCCATCCCTTTAAATACAGTGTACCTTTTAATTAGAATTTTGTCGACAGGTTTAATAGAATATATCGAGAACAGGTTCAGAATATTAGCAATCAATGAAAGAAAGCCATCTACAGTATATGCATATGAGTCTTTGTTTCAGCACCAATTGGTAGCTTTAAAAATACTCTGATCTTGTAGATTATTTAGGGGTTGGAAAGTATTTATGAATCATAAAAAAACAGACTTGGAGAGCCTTTGGCATGAAAGAAAAAAACAGTGTTTTGATACATTCTGAAAATTGCCACACTCAGTTCTTTAACCCACGGTATTGTTGGAAGATAAGTGTACATAGAATTATAATAGGGAGAATACTGCACAGAGGAAGCAAATTAAGGTAAACTAAACAATGGAATTATATGGAATGATAATGTAGGCCATACCAACTGAAGGGAACTAAAAGTACATTGGCAGTTGAATATGTGTTATTAAGCCTACTGACAGACGATACTGATAGAGGCTAATATTTAACATGATAGAAATAGGAAATAGAAAAAGTTGGAGTAACTCATAATTAAAAGATTCGAGAGTACCCATCCCTGCAAGTTAAAAGGTTGTACAATTTAAATTCTGCATAATGGCACAGCATTTCATAAACTTTACTGTGGGAAAGTTGATATGTGAATATGCTTCAGTTTGCTCTCATATGACTTTTTTCACACTAAGAATGAATCATACTACAACGGCTCCGACGCTCGTCGGATGTGGCAGGGCTTGCAAACCATTACAGACTACAAATGGAAGCACAGCTGCGTGCTGCCCAGTGACACAAGCATACCAGATGAGCTAAATCACTTCTATGCTCGCTTCGAGGCAAGCAACACTGAGGCATGCATGAGAGCATCAGCTGTTCCGGACAACTGTGTGATCACACTCTCCGTAGCAGACGTAAGACCTTTAAACAGGTCAACATACAAGGCTGCAGGGCCAGACGGATTACCAGGACGTGTGCTCCGGGCATGTGCTGACCAACTGGCTGGTGTCTTCACTGACATTTTCAACATGTCCCTGATTGAGTCTGTAATACCAACATGTTTCAAGCAGACCACCATAGTCCCTGTGCCCAAGAACACAAAGGCAACCTGCCTAAATAACTACAGATCTGTAACACTCACGTCCTTAGCCATGAAGTGCTTTGAAAGGCTGGTAATGGCTCACATCAACATCATTATCCCAGAAACCCTAGACTCACTCCAATTTGCATACCGCCCAAACAGATACACAGATGATGCAATCTCGATTGCACTCCACACTGCCCTTTCCCACCTGGACAAAAGGAACACCTATGTGAGAATGCTATTCATTGACTACAGCTCAGCGTTCAACACCATAGTACCCTCAAAGCTGATCACTAAGATAAGGAACCTGGGACTTAACACCTCCCTCTGCAACTGGATCCTGGACTTTCTGACGAACAGTCCCCAGGTGGTGAGGGTAGGTAGCAACACATCTGCCATGTTGATCCTCAACACTGGAGCTCCCCAGGGGTACGTGCTCAGTCCCCTCCTGTACTCCCTGTTCACCCACAACTGCATGGCCAGGCACGACTCCAACACCATCATTAAGTTTGCAGACGACACAACAGTGGTAGGACTGATCAACGACAACAACGAGACAGCCTATAGGGAGGAGGTCAGAGACCTGGCCGGGTGGTGCCAGAATAACAACATGTCTCTCAATGTAACCAAGACTAAAGAGATGTGGACTACAGGAAAAGGAGCACCGAGCACGCCCCCATTCTCATCGACGGGGCTGTAGTGAAGCAGGTTGAGAGCTTCAAGTTCCTTGGTGTCAACATCAACAACAAACTAGAATCGTCCAAACACACCAAGACAGTCGTGAAGAGGGCACGACAAAGCTTATTCCCCCTCAGGAAACTAAAAAGATTTGGCATGGGTCCTGAGATCCTCAAAAGGTTCAACAGCTGCAACATCGAGAGCAACCTGACCTGTTGCATCACTGCCTGGTACGGCAATTGCTTGGCCTCTGACCGCAAGGTACTTCAGAGGGTAGTGCGTACGGCCCAGTACATCACTGGGGCAAAGCTGCCTGCCTTCCAAGACCTCTACACCAGGCGGTGTCAGAGGAAGGCCCTAAAGATTTTCAAGGACCCCAGCCACCCCAGTCATAGACTGTTCTCTCTCCTACCGCATGGCAAGTGGTACCGGAGTGCCCAGTCTAGAACAAAAAGGCTTCTCAACAGTTTTTACCCCCAAGCCATAAGACTCCTGAACAGGTCATCAAATGGTTACCCGGACTATCTGCATTGTGTGCCCCCCCAACCCCTCTTTTTACACTGCTGCTACTCTCTGTTATATGCATAGTCCCTTTAACTATACATTCATGTACATCCTACCTCAATTGGCCTGACCAACCAGTGCTCCCGCATATTGGCTAACCGGGCTATCTGCATTGTGTCCCACCATCCGCCAACCCCTCTTTTTATGCTACTGCTACTCTCTGTTCATCATATATGCATAGTCACTTTAACCATACCTACATGTACATTCTACCTCAATAAGCCTGACTAACCGGTGTCTGTATATAGCCTTGCTACTGTTATATTCCAATGTTTTTTTACTGTTGTTTTATTTCTTTACTTACACACACACACACACACACACACACACACACACACACACACACACACACACACACACACACACACACCTTTTTGTTCACACTATTGGTTAGAGCCTGTACGTAAACATTTCACTGTTAGGTCTACCTACACTTGTCGTATTCGGCGCACGTGACAAATAAACTTTGATTTGATTTGACTCCAGCAATTCTAATGTCAAATTTATCTGAAACAAGTGTCAATCAGATTAGTCATTGACCTAGCTCTTATCAATAGCTCTTATCAAGTTGCATGGAGTATGTTATTATTTTTATCAGAAAAAAAGAAAGTAGATTTTCCACTTGGAACCGGTAGGTTCGCTAGACCTTATTCATGGTTTCCTCGAGTGTAAAGGTGGTGGAATTAAGTCAAGGTCAGAATACAGCATATTTGTAGACATACCTCTGCATCACCTTAATTTAGACTAAACTACATGACCAAAAGTATGTGGACACCCGCTCGTCAAACATCTCATTCCAAAATCATGGGCATTAATATGGGGTTAATATGGAGTCCCCCCTTTGCTGTTATAACAGCCTCCACTCTTCTGGGAAGGCCTTCCACTAGATGTTGGAACATTGCTGCAGGGACTTGCTTCCATGTAGTCAAAAGAACATTAGTGAGGTTAGGCATGATTAGGACTGGCTCGTAGTTGGTGTTCCAATTCATCCCAAAGGTGTTCGATGGGGTTGAGGTCAGGGCTCTGTGCAGGCCAGTCAAGTTCTTCCACACCGATCTCGACAAACCATATCTGTATGGACCTTGCTTCCTGCATGGTCCATGTTGAAACAGGAAAGGACATTCCAAAAACTGTTGCCACTAAGTTGGAAGCAAAGAATCGTCTAGAATGTCATTGTATGATGTAGCATTAAGATGTCCCTTCACTGGCACTAAGGAGCCTAGCCTGAACCATGAAAAACAGCCCCAGACCTTTATTCCTCCTCCACCAAACTTTACAGTTGGCACTATGCATTGGGGCAGGTAACGTTCACCTTGCATCCGCCAAACCCAGATTTGTCTATTGGACTGCCAGATAGTGAAGTGTGATTCATCACTCCAGAGAACACGTTTCCACTGCTCTAGATTCCAATGGCGGTGAGCTTTACACCACTCCAGCCGACACTTGGCATTGCACGTGGTGATCTTAGGCTTGTGTGCGGCTGCTCGGCCAAGGAAACCCATTTCATGAAGGTCCTGACGAACAGTTATTGTGCTGATGTTGCTTCCAGAGACAGTTTGGAACTCGGTAGTGAGTGTTGCAACCGAGGATAAACATTTTTTTTCACGCCACATGCTTCAGCACTTGGCTGTCCCGTTCTGTGAGCTTGTGTGGCCTGCCACTTCGCAGCTGAGCCATTGATGCTCCTAGATGTTTCCACTTCACAATAACAGCACTTACAGTTGACCGGGGCAGTTCTAGAAGGCCAGAAATTTGACAAACTGACATGTTGGAAAGGTGGCATCCTATGATGGTGCAACGTTGAAAATCACTGAGCTCTTCAGTAAGGCCATTCTTCTGTCTATGGAGATTGCATGGCTGTGTGCTCGATTTTATACACCTGTCAGCAATGGGTGTGGCTGAAATAGCCAAATCCACCAATTTGAAGGGGTGTCCACATACATTAAATATATAAAAGTATCTCTATCCACAATGAATAGCAGGTGAATAGCACACTATAAAGGGAATTCCATTCCATTTCGGGTTGGAATCGGGCCCTTGGAGCACATCAAACACACAAACACAGTTAAAGATCACTGGCTCATCTCTCTACCACCTGTAGGTGAGTTGTGAGTGTGAAGGTTGTCTTTGTACTCTCCTCAGAGACACAATGCACGTGCAATTAGAAAGTGGAGGGAAATAGAAACCACTTAAAAGGCTGCCACAAATCTATTAATGTTATGATATTTCATAAGCAAAAAAAATTTCTGGGATGGATAGATGGTCTGGTTTATGTTGTGTCCCACTGACTCTGATAACAAGTGTATCCGTTTGCAGGTCAGCTGCACTGGCTGAAACTGAGGACTCACAGAGTGGAGTCCAAAGAAAGAAATAATACATTATCCGTGGTGAAGTCAGCAACAATGACCTATTGCATTAATTATGCTACTTTAGATAAATTAATTTGGAGGATTATTCCCATGTGACTGTACGCATACCAGAGCTAATCCATACCGTTAATAACAAGTTAATAGAATTAGTGACTTAGTTCAAACAAGCAAAACTAAGCAAGGATTACTGCTTTTCATGTGTGAATGAACAAAAACCAGCGCATTTCAATGGTAGCCTTTGTTTTACTGTCAAAGGACACTTGATGTTTGTGCCCGTGGGATGCATAACCAGCTGCCACATCTGCATGTTGTTGCCCACCAGACTGTCACACACGGATTCCTTTCTGGTGAGAATTCATGACTCTAAATATCAGCAGGGCTGAATCTTATTTGATATAGATTGAATGGAACAATTATGCGTAATCGAGTTATGCTCACTGATTTCAAGTTAGGAAGCCACCAGTAATAATGATTAAGAAATACACACGAACAGCACATTCAAGACAAGACGGTGAAATGGGAATTATATGTATAATATTCTTCAAAGCCTTTACCTTTCCCACAAGCTCCCCGTTGAATGAACATAACAGGTGGCTGCTGAAGTTTCAGTGCCCGGTTGCTGACTCTCTTGAGCTCGCAGATGTTACGGTAAGATACACCGTCGCTACCACATACAGGGTCCTTGGTTTTGCAGGCGCAAACGCCGCTCTTCCCTCTTCTTCTGACAGTGGCAGAGTACCCCACTCCGCCGGACACAAAACACTCCAACCCCTCTCCGCACACCGGGTCTCCAAGCTTTCCATTGCCGCCGCACGCTTCGCCCTCTCCAGAGGCACACACGGGGCAGCAGTTGCAGTGGTCCAGGACTTGTCCTGCTAAGCACTCCGCTGGCATACGGGGACACATCGCCTTGTGACAACGAGTGGGACAGCTGATAACGTACCTATTGGAGATCTGTGCCTCAGCAAGTAGGGATGCCAAGCAAACGGTTATGCACAATATTGACCAAAACATGGTGGTTTACTGTGAAACACAGTTTCAAAATATGGGAAAGTAAACAAAAAGTGTCCGGGCTTCTCTAAACTTGCAGTACTTTGGTACATGTGAGCTGAGGAGTGTAGAGCAGAGCAGTTGATGTAAGGGATTAAGAGAAGCTCCACTTCCACTGTGCACCAATAAGCAACTGAGTTTTTTTAGCTGGCACTGCATTTATATAAAAGCCTACTCAATTCCACTTGACCCGGCACACTTTCTAGGCAATAACAATACGCATTTCTATGGTTGGTGTGTGTGTCACGTGCTAAAGGGAAGCGCTTTGGTATGTATTCATACCTTTTTTCATTAGGCCTATTTGAATTAATGATATTTTTAAATAGACGAAATTTAGAATATGCTACACATTTGGAATAGGCCTATCCTGGATCAAAATGTGATTTTATGGGAAGCCATTGCATGTTTTATTAAAAACAATGCAACTGCATTTGCATCTGAGCTGAATAAATCACAATTAAAAAAGATATCTGAATTGAAAAAATTGTTAATGACACAAAAAGCAAACACTTTCTTCAGACCAGGTAGTGACTACTCTTTTCAACCTAGTCTGAGAGCATTTCGTATTATTCTGTACCTAAATCCGATAACCTTATGCTATGCAGTAATTTGAGGATGTCCATCGCCCATTTCGTATTATATGTTACGAATTAGATTCGAATTTGAAACCTATATGGGATTTGACTCCAATTTCATTCAGATTATTAAAATACTATACGCCAATACCTCGCCATAGTAATAACAGGCAATACCTGCTCTGTTCCTTGGAGAATCATTCGAAGTAGCAGGTAACGTGATCTCATCTCACCACTCACTACTTTTATTGTCGATGGAGCCCCTGACACACAAAAAAAATAGACCAATATCTCTCAATTCTACGGATCACGTCAATTTATTATACACCGACAATATCTTACTTTATCTAGACAATGTACTGCAATCCCTCCTTAAAGCTTTAAAAATCATGGACAAATTCTTCATCTCAAGTTGTAAAATAAATCTAACCAAATCTGCCCTACTGCCTCTCAAGACCCCGATGAGGACTCCATCTCTATTTATGAAATCCCAATCGTTTCCCATTTTAAATATCTGGGAATAGATATACAGTATTTCCTTACTTCCTAAAATCATTGGCAGAAACTTTAACAGAACACTCAAATCAATTCAATATCCCAGTTGCTTTAACTTGCAGAATATCTATTGTAAAAATTCATATACTGCCACAGCTGAATTTCTGTAGCTCAAATGCTTCCCTTGTCTCCCCCTTCTGGCTATTGTGATAAAAACCATAGTGCAGTTTCAAAATGTGTATGGCAAGGTAAGTGATTCCAGATCAAATTAACAAACTTGCAAAGAGGGAAAGACGTAGGACTATCCATACCAAACTTAAAACTGTATTTCCAGGCACTAGCATTAAGTCCACCCCCTGGCTGAGTATAGAGATACATATGGTGTCTCCTATTGCCCTGGAAGAGGTGGTCTTCACTGATATATCCCTTAAACAAATGTAAACTATGCTTTGGTCCTATTATTGCTCACACAATTTCTATGGCATGCCCATACTCCAAAATGTCACTATAACGCCTTGCGATCTGGGGGGCGACCTTTTGAATCAACCCAATGGTCGAAATGTTGAATCCTTCTCTTGCCAATATCATGGACAGTAATGGTTTGAGAACATTCCAAGATTTGAAAGACACATACACTTATTTAGAACTTAGGTCAGCTACGCTGGCCTATGGAGCACCTTGGGAAATCCAACTACCGAACCATCCAATGATGGGATAAATTATGTGGGCTCCCGAAAGGACTGATCTCTATAATACAATGAACAAAAATATAAACACAACATGTAAAGTGTTGGTCCCATGTTTCATGAGCTGAAATAAAAGATCCCAGAAATGTTCCATATGCACAAAAAGCTTTTTTTCTTATTTTTCACTCATATTTTGTGTACAAATGTGTTTACATCCCTGTTAGTGAGCATTCATCCTTTACCAAGATAATCTATGTACCTGACAGGTGTGGCATATCAAGAAGCTGATTAAACAGCATGATCATTACACAGATGCACCATGTGCTGGAGACAAATAAAGGCCCCTCTAAAATGTTTAGTTTTGTCACACAACCCAATGCCACAGATGTCTCAAGTTTTGAAGGAGTGTGTTGGCATGCTGACTGCAGGAATGTCCTCCAGAGCTGTTGTCAGATAATTGAATGTTAATTTCTCTACCATAAGCCGCCTCCAATGTCATTTTTTTGAATTTGGCAGTACATCCAGTTAGCCTTACAAACACAGACTACGTGTAACCACGCCAGCCCAGGACCTCCACATGTTGCATGTTGTGTTTATACTTTTGGAAAGCTGATATTCTGAGCAAGCCATGAAAAGTACTTGAACAGAATATGCAATAATATGACCTTGGAATCCCATAGTCCGAACCATCAACAAAGACATTTAAAGTTTGTTTGCAGACTCTATTTATACGAAGGAAATGTTTTACGGTGAAATTGGCTCCAACTTCCAACTACTCACCGTGTCTCCTAAATCAGGTAGGCCCATTCCTCCATATGATGCGGGAGTGCCCTGCAGTTAAATGCTGCTGGTGACAAATTACAAAGTAAATATTCAATGCATTGCATCTATTATGTTACTTAACAATGACACCTTAGCTCTTTAAATATCTCAAACAATCAGAGATGATTACTGATGGCATGCAGCACAGCCACAAAACTGATGTTGGCTCTTAGATGGCAATCACCTCACTCTCTCCCAATGCGCCAGTGAGTACAGGTACTGTTAGAAGTTATAACGTTAGAATTATCGACAGCGAGACTGAATGGTGCTGGTCAAGAAACATTTGAGGCCTGGACGAATATACTTGACTCTGTAAAGAATAATCTCAGCTAAAGCCCAACACATACATCACATGCAAAAAAAATATACAGTATACACTGTGTACAAAACATTATGAACACTAAGCTCTGATCCCTTATTGATGTCACCTGTTAGACTCTGTTTTTCTTACATGTTTTATTGTAAAGTGGCAGCCTACAGGTCCAAGTTTTATAAACGTGTCATAAAAAATAACAAATACAAATGTGGTCCTGAAAACATTTGCCTTTATATTATATCTTTAAACATTTAAATGTAGCTGTTCAGAGGATCCATTCACGTATGTGTGTGACATCATAACATTGCTCACGGTGAACTAATATGATAATTCCCCAATCAATAGGAAGCTATACATATAGACTGCCTACAGCAGGAGAAATCACAGGAGAGGTCATGAAGCATGTATAATTCTGGATTCTGGATTTTCAGCCCTAAACATGCTGTTTTTTTTACTGTTCCCTATATGACTTAGTCACTCTTGGCAACTTACTCAACTCATATAATCGGGCTACAAAAATAACAGAGAGGGTGGGTGTGAGGCGTTCTAGGATTGCTGTGGGTTATAAGCCATTTATAAAATAATTAGTTCTCAATCTTATTTTTAAAAGTAAACAATTTGCCCATTCATTAATAATTTCATGTGCGGTCAGAAACTAAACAATCAACAGAAACCAATATTTGAGGGAACTTGGGTGATGATGAATCATTACCAATTTTGTAAGCAAAGCTAACATTCAAAGCTTTTTCATTCAACCAACATTGTTCATAAGATCATTAGCAAACTGTTTTTTTTGTGGTATTCTAACAGAAAGCTTAAACTGTTTTCTGAAGTTGTACAAATTAAAGACTAAACAAATTGCTCTCATTAGAAGAAATATTGGCCAATTTGTAGCATGAAAAGCATGTATTCCAATGTTATAGCTCGTGGCTTATATACTGTAGTGTAGCGAACAACAAATCTCTGTCAAGTTGGATGCCTGTGGTGGGCTGTAAAAGATCCAGTAAACAGTGGACCAATGAATCACTGCCATAAACTATGATTGGTTATGGGCCAGGGATATTTTAATGACTATGGTTTAATGAGGTGGTTGGACCAATACTCAGGGCCCAGGCATTGAGATGGAGGTTGCCTAAGGCCCCTTGTGGTGCTATGGGGTTTGTCTAACATGCTCCTCCCATAACCAAAGGGGTACTTAGTGAGGAAAGCACAGGGATGGAGAGGGTCCTGTTTTCATAATGGTTTTCACTTTGTCTTGCATTGAAAGGGTGAGGGTATGTGGAACAATAGTGACACTGGAGTTCATGAAGTTTGGTGTTATAAACATTTCCCATTTGAATGTATAGCTTTGGAGGACAATATTATGTTGTGAAAATAACATGGCAACCTTTAAGGTCAACATCAACCCATTAAAACATATTCAGATGAAAACAACCTGCTTTAGGTTACACCCTAATAAGTTAAAGAAGACGAGATTTGTCTTGCTAACTTGGACCCATTGTTGATGTGAGCTGTATGATTCCGAATGAGCACATGCAGAGGTCTCTCTAGGGCCAAACAGCCACTATATTAGTCAAATCAAATTTTATTGGTCAAATGCACATATTTAGCAGATGTTATAAGGGGCATTGATTAAAATACAGTAGAATAGAATAGTGTATACATATGAGATGAGTAAATCAGTATGTAAACATTATTAAAGTGACTAGTGTTCCATTACTAAAGTGACAGGTGATTCCATGTCTATGTATATAGAGCAGCAGCCTAAGGTGCAGGGTTGCGTAACCCGGGTGGTAGCCTGCTAGTGATGGCTATTTAACAGTCTGACGGCCCTGCTTTGATGCACTTGTACTGACCTCACCTTCTGGATGATAGCGGGGTGAACAGGCCGTGGCTCGGGTGGTTGATGTCTTTGATAATCTTTTTGGCCTTCCTGTGACATCGGGTGCTGTAGGTATCCTGGAGGGCAGGCAGTGTACCCACAGTGATGCTTTGGGAAGACCGCACCACCCTCTGGAGAGCCCTGTGTTTGCGAGCAGTGCAGTTGCCGTACCAGGCAGTGATACAGCCCGACAATAAGCTCTCGGTTGTGCATCTGTAAAAGTTTCTGAGGGTCTTAGGGGCCAAGCCACATTTATTCAGCCTCCTGAAGTTGAAGAGGCGCTGTTGCGCCTTCTTCACCACACTGTCTGTGTGGATAGACCATTTCAGATCGTCAGTGATGTGTACGCCGAGGAACTTGAAGCTTTCCACATTCTCTACTGCGGCCGTCGATGTGGATAGGAGCAGTCTCCCTCTGCTGTTTCCTGAAGTCAACGATCAGCTCCTTCGTTTTGTTTACATTGAGGTTATTTTCCTGGCACCACTCCTCCAGGGCCATTACCATGTAGGCTTTCTCGTCATTGTTGGTAATCAGGCATACTACTGTTGTGTCGTCTGCAAACTTGAGTTGGAGGCGTGCGTGGCCAGGCAGTCATGGGTGAACAGGGAGTACAGGATGGGGCTGAACAAACACCTTTGTGGGGCCTCTGTGTTGAGGATCAGCGAAGTGGAGGTGTTGTTTCCTACCTTCACCACTTGGGCGAGCCCGTCAGGAAGTCCATGACAGTGTGCAATGCAATGTCGATTGCATTGTCTGTGGATCTATTGGCGCGGTAAGCAAATTGAAGTGTGTCTAGGGTGTCAGGTAAGGTAGAGGTGATATGATCCGTAACTAGCCTCTCAAAGCACTTCATGATGACAGAAGTGAGTGCTATGGGGCGATAGTCATTTAGTTCCGTTACCTTTTCTTTCTTGGGTACAGGAACAATGGTGGACATCTTGAAGCAAGTGGGGACAGCAGATTGGGATATGTCCATAAACACTCCAGCCAGCTGGTCTGCGCATGCTCTGAGGATGCGGTTAAAGACGCTGTCTGGGCTGGCAGACTTGTGAAGGTTAACACGCTTAAATGTCTTACTCACCTCAGCCACGGAGAACGAGAGCCCACAGTCCTTGGGAGTGGACCATATCGGTGGCACTGTGTTTATCCTCAAAGCGGGCGAAGGCGTTTAGCTTGTCTGGGAGCAAGATGGTGTTTTTTCCCCTTTGTAATCCGTGAATGTCTGTTGTCCCTGCCAACAGTGGCGATTTTAGCATATAAATCTTGTTGGGGGAAAAAATATATATACAGTGCCTTGCGAAAGTATTCGGCCCCCTTGAACTTTGCGACCTTTTGCCACATTTCAGGCTTCAAACATAAAGATATAAAACTGTATTTTTTTGTGAAGAATCAACAACAAGTGGGACACAATCATGAAGTGGAACGACATTTATTGGATATTTCCAACTTTTTTAACAAATCAAAAACTGAAAAAATGGGCGTGCAAAATTATTCAGCCCCTTTACTTTCAGTGCAGCAAACTCTCTCCAGAAGTTCAGTGAGGATCTCTGAATGATCCAATGTTGACCTAACTGACTAATGATGATAAATACAATCCACCTGTGTGCAATCAAGTCTCCGTATAAATGCACCTGCACTGTGATAGTCTCAGAGGTCCGTTAAAAGCGCAGAGAGCATCATGAAGAACAAGGAACACACCACGCAGATCCGAGATACTGTAGTGAAGAAGTATAAAGGCGGATTTGGTTACAAAAAGATTTCCCAAGCGTTAAACATCCCAAGGAGCACTGTGCAAGCGATAATATTGAAATGGAAGGAGTATCAGACCACTGCAAATCTACCAAGATCTGGCCGTCCCTCTAAACTTTCAGCTCATACAAGGAGAACTGATCAGAGATGCAGCCAAGAGGCCCATGATCACTCTGGATGAACTGCAGAGATCTACAGCTGAGGTGGGAGACTCTGTCCATAGGACAACAATCAGTCGTATATTGCACAAATCTGGCCTTTATGGAAGAGTGGCAAGAAGAAAGCCATTTCTTAAAGATATCCATAAAAAGTGTCGTTTAAAGTTTGCCACAAGCCACCTGGGAGACACACCAAACATGTGGAAGAAGGTGCTCTGGTCAGATTAAACCAAAATTGAACTTTTTGGCAACAATGCAAAACGTTATGTTTGGCATAAAAGCAACACAGCTCATCACCCTGAACACACCATCCCCACTGTCAAACATGGTGGTGGCAGCATCATGGTTTGGGCCTGCTTTTCTTCAGCAGGGACAGGGAAGATGGTTAAAATTGATGGGAAGATGGATGGAGCCAAATACAGGACCATTCTGGAAGAAAACCTGATGGAGTCTGCAAAAGACCTGAGACTGGGACAGAGATTTGTCTTCCAACAAGACAATGATCCAAAACATAAAGCAAAATCTACAATGGAATGGTTCAAAAATAAACATATCCAGGTGTTAGAATGGCCAAGTCAAAGTCCAGACCTGAATCCAATCGAGAATCTGTGGAAAGAACTGAAAACTGCTGTTCACAAATGCTCTCCATCCAACCTCACTGAGCTCGAGCTGTTTTGCAAGGAGGAATGGGAAATAATGTCAGTCTCTCGATGTGCAAAACTGATAGAGACATACCCCAAGCGACTTACAGCTGTAATCGCAGCAAAAGGTGGCGCTACAAAGTATTAACTTAAGGGGGCTGAATAATTTTGCACGCCCAATTTTAAAGTTTTTGATTTGTTAATAAAGTTTGAAATATCCAATAAATGTCGTTCCACTTCATGATTGTGTCCCACTTGTTGTTGATTCTTCACAAAAAAATACAGTTTTATATCTTTATGTTTGAAGCCTGAAATGTGGCTAAAGGTCGCAAAGTTCAAGGGGGCCGAATACTTTCGCAAGGCACTGTATATGTGGCATGCAAGGCCACTACACTACACAACACAACACTAAACAATACATTATTACACTATAACGGTGACAAACAGTGCCCACAAACTGGAAAGCTGTCCCAACAGCAGTCCCAACACCTTACCACTGCTACAGCTGGCTATCAGCAGCGTCTTGTCTGGCAGCGAAACAGTTCATTCATCCTCATTTATTGCCTTTAAAAAAAACATATCTGATTTGGCTGACTTGCTTAAACAAATGTTGGTTTCTACTGACAATTGAAATGTACAAACTATGGCATACGGGGACAACAAGCGAATAAGAAGCAATCGGTAATTTCGATTAAGACATTAATGAGCAAGTTAGGATGGACGTAGTCAATATAACTATTTGTTCAGCACTTTTGAAATGTACAGCGAATTCAGAACATGGGTGTTCTCCCTGTACACCAAGTCAGAACCATGGGATAAATAAAGCAGACAATGAAAGCTCTTACAATATTCGATGATTACATTTCTCTAAAACAGGTTATAGGCTACATGTACACCACAAAGTTAGAACAGCAGGCGAAATTAAGAGGGGAAAATAGACCAAATTATTAGGGTGAGGCACATGGGCTAATAACAGCTTACTACACAACATACACTTAGTATTACTTTCTTAGCTACAGTATACATATCTCCCTGGCATATTACATCATTTATGCAGCAGCATATAAGACATTTTTGGAGCCACCTTGTTGTGCTGTGCTCACTTGAAACGGAAGGTGGAGCGGCGGTCCTTCCTGGCGGTCCTTCTTGGGTACATTTTGTCATCAACGTCTGGCATTCTCTGGATTTATGGTGCTTTCAAGACAACTGGGAACTCTGAAAAAAGGTTGAATCATGGTGACATCATTGATCTAGAAAGATGCCCAAGTTCCCGATTTACAATTCCGAGTTGGATGACTGTTCAAAACTTGTTTTCTCAGTCTGAGCTAGTTTTTCCCCCCGAGTTCCCAGTTATCTTGACTCACTGAAGTCCGAGACTTCTCAGTTCTGAGTTGAATTGCTACTCCACTTTGTCTCTCTACTGATGTTTTGCCTGTTTGATTGCCTTACGGAGGGAATAACTACACTGTTTGTATTCAACCATATTCCCAGTCACCTTGCCATGGTTAAATGTGGTGGTTTGCGCTTTCAGTTTTGCGCGAATGCTGCCATCTATCCACCATTTCTGGTTTGGTTGGGTTTTAATAGACACCGTGGGAACAACAGCCCCTATACACTTCCCGACGAACCCAAGTCACCGTGTCCGTGTAAACGTCAATGTTATTCTCTGAGGGTACCCGGAACATATCCCAGTCCATGTGATCAAAACAATGTTGAAGCATGGACTCCGATTGGAGTCTCTCAGAAGCCCAACAAAAGTCACTGTTGCAGGCCAATAAAAGCATAAACAGACTGGGCTACCTCACCCACTTCTTACTGGCCCTGAGTCAATCCAGATGTAGTCGTTTCTGTTTTCCACAAGCAACCGTATGGCATCATCATTGGTCACTGTGAGCCTCCATTCAACTAAACAACTCATACCACCACACCCTGTTCAGACTTGACAGGTCAATGATTGGACACACAAATAATGCTGACTGACCATCATTACCAAAGTTCAGTCTGTATAGGAGGGAGTCAAATGTAGTGGCATTTCTATCCTGGGAAGAAAGTTAACCGTGTACATTTCACCACCAGGGGGCAGAGTGGTCATACAATTAAGTGTGAGGCTACGTAAGAGCAGTTGAACCATTTCTTAATTAAATCAACACATGAATCAACACATGAACATTATCAAAGTATTTCTTTCAAGTCATCCACGTAATAAATAGCAACACAATTCAAATCTAGTAAACAAGACAAAAAGGATTAGAACAACATTTTATTTTTATAGAATTTATGGCACTTTAGCAGCTATATGGTTTTGCAAAACCACTACTGAGAGCTATTGAAATAAGACCTTTGAGTAGTATTGTTGGGTTAACCTCCACTACCTGGCAATACAGGCACAGGGAAGTTCAAACGGAAATATACATCTTACCACATCATTTTACAACATAAAATAAAACCATCCCATACAAACTGTTGAAGAAAACCAATGTTATCACACGCACAAAACAGCAGCTGTCATTGTCATAACTCAACAAATAGGACAGCAGTCATTAAAATGGTTGAAGCCACTGTACAGTATACAGGTCTGAGGTCAGGCAGGTTTGGTGACCAGTATTTATTTAAACATCATCTCTGCAAGACACTCTGGCCATCCCTTCCCTAGTAGTGACTACTGTTGACTTTGGTCCCGTACTGAAGCCACCTCACTCTGTCGCTCAACTCACTCCCCCACTAAGCTCCTATTGGTACAAGTCCGAAGATAACCCCAAAACAGTACCCTGCAGGATTAGGCAAACATCCGTGGATCGTTGCACGAAATGAGTGCCTTTTGCTTCCCTTTGATATGTTAAGTAAAAATTGTGCACCAACAACACATTTAAGTCTGTTATATTAAATGAAGTAGCCTTTAATATAGACAACACAAAGAATTCAATAAATTTGATTTTTTTGTATCTGAATAAAGACTTGCTAAAGTTGAAAATGTGCTCTTTATGACAGAATCCTAATTAAGGTGATTTTTTTATTATTTTTTTACCACTTTATACTTCTCAAAAAGGCACCAAATTGGTGGAATGACCCACATGGCTTGCTTTGGAGCTGCACAGTCCTCTCGTACCAGTCCACAGTGTGTGCCAAAAACGTTCTAACTGTAATACTATGGTGTGGATCTTGAGTGGGATTGTAAAATCAAATGATGAAAATGTCTGAGAATAATTTGGGTCATACACCATACAGTAAAGTAAAACAATAAAGACAACGTTCAATAAGAACAACAGTGAATGTATGAAATGACCAGGCATGATTATGTCTGTAGCTTGACAACTATTCCCTCAGACAATATAGCTTGCTCCCTTAAAATATACACTCACTAGCACACAAATTGTTGAATTAATCTTTGTGTGTAGTCAGGAGTTGCAGGTAAAACTCTTCATTGCATTTTAAATCTAAATGTGTAGGCGAACATTAACGTTTGATCTGAGGTGGGAGAAAATGGCAAATGGCGTATCTTTGGCATAGAGCTCAGTGTGAATCCCACCCTCCCCACACACCTGATTGCATGACTTTATGCATGTGTACACAGGCCTCAACTTGAACTGAGCAGATGACTAACAATGAAACACCGGGAGAGAATGCAACCCCTCTGTCCCTGAGTGACTTTCAACTCTAATATCTGACCAGGGTTGACTAGTTGGGTTAGGTAAAGAGATGGATGGAGGTCAGACATATTATACAGTCATTCACTTTGGCATGGAGTCCAGTTCCTGCTTTCTGCCATTTCTATCCAGATGACTTCTGGTCAGTTTGGTGGAGGAGACCAGCAACCCCCTGGTTCTGCTTCTCTCGGTTATTCAAAAGCACTCCTCATTTCCTCCATTATCACTGTTGTCACACATCATCTCCTAGTTTGTTGGTAGGGGTCAGACTTCACTGACTGGCAGGTCGGTAGGGTCCAAGTCAAGGAGGGGGTTCTGGTGGGTAGCCCTCAAAGGTGCTGCACCGTCTCCATGGCGACTCAAGTGTGGTGGCAGCAGTCACTTGGACAGGCGTGTCTCCTGCAGTGACAGTCGGGCGTGGCTGGGTCGTGGCAGGAGGCTCATGAAATGCTCGCTGTCCCACGCCAGGCTCCGGGCGTGCGCCGCCCGCGACAGCAGGGCACTCTGGGTAGGGTGGCACTGCAGATATGGGCGAGCGAGGGACGGGGGGCCCCGGGTGGCTGCTGTAGAATGTGGAAGAGGAGGAACAGCCACAGTGCTCCTGCTGAGAGAGGACAGAGGGGTGTGTCCCACAGAATCACAGTCAGACAGGCACCAAGGGTGGTGACGAAAATCTAATTTGGAAAACAGTTGTGAATAGTCAGTGGCAGACTTGTGGTGTAGCGGCTGATGCAGCAGCGGTGGTACTAGTAGCAGACAGTAGAAGTGCTGGTAAAGCTGTGACGGTGGTAGTGCAAGCAGTAGTAGTAGCAGTAGTGCTTGTTTTTTAAAAGTTAGTATTTCACTGTCATTTCACTCTCTGTAAAAACAAGAGGGGGTGAGGAATAAAGAAAGACCATGTCAGTGGCCAGTTGGTGGTGTTGTTACGGATCTGCCCCTTTAAAAAAATATATATTTTACATTTTCGCCTAAAATGACATACCCAAATCTAACTGCCTGTAGGTCAGGCCCTGAAGCAAGGATATGCAAATTCTTGGTACCATTTGAAAGGAAACACTGAAGTTTGTGGAAATGTGAAAGGAATGTAGGAGAATAACACAATAGATCTGGTAAAAGATCATGTTCTAGACTGATCCAATGAACCATTTAATTTCTGTTTAAAAAATTGTATCAAGACTGCCCATGTGCTTAATTTCTTTATTATTAACTTTATGTTCAAAATTGTGCACTCTCCTCAAACAATGGCATGGTATTATTTCACTGTAATAGCTACTGTAAATTGGACAGTGCAGTTAGATTAACAAGAATTTAAGCTTTCTGCCAATATCAGGTATGTCAATGTCCTGGGAAATGTACAACCTCATGGTATTAAAAGAACGCCCGATTGCCAATCCTGGCATTTCAAATCCCCCCCAATCAGTTCAAAATGATATGTAAAACATCAAAGTCATCATAATTCTGTACCATTAATTCAAACATGCAGCCAGAAAGAGAACATGTAAAAATGTGCAGTACCAACCGAAAGTTTGGACACACCTACTCATTCCAGGGTTTTCCTTTACTATTTTCTACATTGTAGAATAATAGTGAAGACATCAAATCTACGAAATAACATATGGAATCATGTAGTAACCAAAGAACGTGTTAAACAATTAAATATATTTTATATTTCATATTCTTCAAATAGCCACCCTTTGCCTTGATGGCAGCTTTGCACACTCTTGGAATTCTCTCAAACAGCTTCACCTGGAATGCTTCTCCAACAGTCTTGAAGGAGTTCCCACATATGCTGAGCACTTGTTGGCTGCTTTTCCTTCAATCTGCGGTCCAACTCATCCTAAACCATCTCAATTGGGTTGAGGTTAGGTGATTGTGGAGGCCAGGTCATCTGACGCAGCACTCTCCTTCTTGGTCAAATAGCCCTTACACAGCCTGGAGGTGTGTTGGGTCCTTGTCCTATTGAAAAACAAATGATAGTCCCACTATGCCCAAACCAGATGGGATGGCGTATTGCTGCAGAATGCTGTGGTTACCATGCTGGTTAAGCGTGCCTTGAATTCTAAATAAATCACTGACAGTGTCACCAGCAAAACACCCCCACACCACCTCCTCCATGCTTCATGGTGGGAACCACACATGCGGAGATCATCACCTACTCTGCGTCTCACAAAGACATAGAGGTCGGAACCAAAAATCTCAAATTTGGACATGTCAAACCAAAGGACAGATTTCCACCGGTCTAACGTCCATTGCTCATGTTTCTAGGCCCAAGCAAGTCTCTTCTTATTGGTGTCCTTTAGTAGTGGTTTCTTTGCAACAATTAGACCATGAAGGACTGATTCACACAGTCTCCTCTGAACAGTTGATGTTGAGATGTGTCTGTTACTTGAACTCTGTGAAGCATTTAGAGGTACCTACCTGCAGCAGAGGTAACTCTGGGTCTTCCTTTCCTGTGGTGGTCCTCATGAGAGCGTTTCATCATAGTGCTTGATGATTTTTGCGACTGCACTTGAAGAAACTTCAAAGTTCTTGACATTTTCCAGATTGACTAAACTTCATGTCTAAAAGTAACGGACTGTTGTTTCTCTTTGCTTATTTGAGCTGTTTGTTCCATAATATGGACTTGGTCTTTTACAAAATAGGGTTGTCTTCTGTATACCACCCCAACCTTCTCACAACAAAACTGATTGGCTCAAATGCATTAAGGAGGAAAGAAATTCTAGGGTTGCTACTTTGAAGAATCTCAAAAAGAAAATATATTTGGATTTGTTTAACACTTTGTTGGTTACTACATGATTCCATGTGTGTTATTTTATACTTTTGATGTCTTCACTATTATTCTACAATGTAGAAAATAGTAAAAATAAAGAAAAACCCTGGAATGAATAGGTGTGTCCAAACTTTTGACTGGTACTGAAAGAGCAGTTTAATTACATGACTTGAAGCAGACCATTCAACAGAAACACCTACACCATAACGGCCTGTGTGAGAGCAAACAAAGGGCTACGTGATTCTTCAGGTATGCTAGGTCGGTTAGTTCATGAGCTTCCAAGTGTACATATACAGTGGATGTCATCATACACAACATACACAACACAAACATAAACAGCTAAAACAGTTATTTATGTGAACATGATTGTGGTTTAGCTCCCAAAGATAAAGTTAATTCTCATTTTATAAATAAAGTTTGAAGTTAACTGGGGTTATGCAAGTCGACGGTGTGAGAGAGTAAACAGAAATACAGGCAGCGGACAGGAAGTAGAACTAGTGACAGGCAGGATGTGAGACGTCTAAGACAGGTATACAGCTGCAGGAGACTGCAGAGACACAGAGAGAGAAAGAGAGACAAGGAGAGTGTGAGAGCACATATGAAGTGATATAGACATAAACAGGAAACAGGTCTGTACAACATTTTTTACACAGCACTGCAGCACATCTTAGCGAGGTAGCGTCCCAATTCTCATGAAGTGTGCATTCATACACTCCCTCCCTACGACGCATTTAAAAAGAATTGGGTGTTTCCACCATATTGTCCTTTACTTTTAAATCCATCAGGGGAAGTGAACAAGTGCACACTAAGGTAAGATTCAAATCATGGCTGGCTCCAATATACACCCCTTGGACAATTAGAGCAACTTACAGGAGCAATTAGGGTTAAGGTGCCTTGCTCAAGGGCAAAGACAAATCTTTCACCTAGTCGGCTCCTAGCGACCTTTCGATTACTGGCCCAATGCTCTAAACCGCTAGGCTACCAGCGGTTAAGAGGGGGATGAGTGGGTGTGGAAGTGAATGGGAGACCGTGACTAGCTGCAGAGGTCCAGGGAAGTTAAAGGGATACTGGGAGACTGGTTCTACTTACTCAGAGTCACATGAACTCTTGGATACCATGTTTATGTCTCTGCGTGCTGTTAGCAATGCTAGTTAGCATTGTGAGCCAATGCTAACTAGCATTAGTTGTAATGACAAAGTCTACAGGTACGGTAGCATTGCGAAACTACCACTGATGTCCCTAACACAGCACACAGAGATCTAAAAATGTATCAACAAGTTCATCGGACTCTAAATTTCGCAGTATCCCTTTAAGCTACATTAAGTCAAGGGAATGAGTTTATGGGACTAACCCCAGAGCTGAGGTAGAGCATGAACAGGATGACAGGAAAAGCAAAGAAGCATAGGTAGAGGAGAGAAGGTCTGAGTTGGAGTTACAGAATGGGCAGCGGGGTGGAGAGGTTAGAGCCCACACAGGGAGGTCATTTACAGTTTGGTTTTTAGGGAGGCAGAGTGGTGACTCTCCAGTCCACTCCATGACATCAAAGACCAAAGGTTAGTGAAAAACAACAGTACAGAGAAGGAGCTTTGGGGAACAGGAGCTGACATACGTGCTGCACTCCCCGATTCGGGCCGTATACCTCTGTATACAGGGGTTCGACAGCCGTCTGGCTTGCCGCATCTGCAACAACACAGTGGACAGCTGGATTAGAGCAGGTTGGGAAGGGCCAGGCTTGCCCACAGTACAGGGGGAAAAGAGAGGGAGTGGAAGAGAAAAGAGGAGATGTGGCGACTGCACTACCCATACTATGCCAGGGGGGCTAACACCTACAGTAGAAGGGGGACCAACCTCTACCCTCTGTAGTGAGTACAGAAAGTGACACATAATTTACACTCCTCCCTGCATCCTCACTGTTTGTGTGTGTTGGGCTGCCATGAACACGTGACACAAATAGAGAACAGATCAGTGTGTTTCTACTAAGGACCAGACAGACGGGAGACTGAAGAGCCAGAGGGCATGCAGTAGCCCTATAATCCCAGTGACGTGGTGGGTGGTTACGTACTGTGGCTGCAGATCTCCCAGGTCCCCGCAGGGCTACGATGGCCCCAGAGACAGCCTTGATCCAGCTGTGCATCTCCTCTGGACTGTCAGCCTGCAGGGAGAGAGGAGACAGGGGACAAAAGGGGCAGAATGTAAAGGGGGAAAGTCAGAGGTGAGAGAAATACATATACTGAGTGGGATATTTCTTAATATTAATCTAGACATATGAAAAAATAAATATGTTTAATCTCTTCTCACCTGAATGTAAAAGGTCCTAGAAGTGGTGACAACCTCAAAGAGATTATCCCTCATCATGATGTCACTGGAAATACAAATATAAACAGTGATCAAAATTAAAGTTACATGCAATATATGTGGATGTAGAGGCTTCCTTCAACCATGACAAGAGAGTTGTGCAGTACCTCTGTTTGCACTCCTGAACTTTGTGGACCTCCTTCAATGGAATAATTCTCAGAGGGTCCTTCTCCTGGAGAGAGAGGGGGGGGGGGGGGGGGTCAAGAGGAAGATAAGTAATTACATTCTATTTTAAGAACCCCAAATTAATAACAAACTGTTTTAACGTGCTATAGCTCAGTTCTGGTGACTTTTTAAAAGGACATTCTACTCCAAAATGACGGAAATGCCGACGATCTAAAATATAATGTCCACCTCCAGAATCGAGCTAAAGAACATATTATTATTATTATTTATTTTTTTCACCTTTATTTAACCAGGTAGGCAAGTTGAGAACAAGTTCTCATTTACAATTGCGACCTGGCCAAGATAAAGCAAAGCAGTTCGACAGATACAACAACAGAGTTACACATGGAGTAAAACAAACATACAGTCAATAATACAATAGAAAAATACGTCTATATACAATGTGAGCAAATGAGGTGAGAAGGGAGGTAAAGGCAAAAAAAAGGCCATGGTGGCGAAGTAAATACAATATAGCAAGTAAAACACTGGAATAGTTGATTTGCGGTGGAAGAATGTGCAAAATAGAAATACTGGTGCAAATGAGCAAAATAAATAAATAAATACAGTAGGGGAAGAGGTAGTTGTTTGGGCTAAATTATAGGTGGGCTATGTACAGGTACAGTAATCTGTGAGCTGCTCTGACAGCTGGTGCTTAAAGCTAGTGAGGGAGATGAGTGTTTCCAGCCTCAGAGATTTTTGTAGTTCGTTCCAGTCATTGGCAGCAGAGAACTGGAAGGAGAGGCGGCCAAAGGAGCAATTGGTTTTGGGTTAAAGTATTTGTAAAAAAATATTATAACATAGGAGGGGGACCAACCTCTACCCTCTAACCTTAAGTCGATATTGTCAGGTATGCTATTAGCAATAAGCATTATCACCTGTAGCCCCACTAATGCAGCATAGTGGCTATAAATAAATAGGCTGAAGCATGGGGTTGCCTATCTGCATTTACACTGGGCTAATCATTAGTAGAGTCCTGCATCTGTTCGGATACCCATGTTCCCGTGAGTGAGCCATACATTTAAAACAAATTGCGCCGATCTGACCCATATTACGGGCGCAACAATGTGTCTTCCTATAGAGGATCACTGGGTCCGTATTTTACATTCAGGAAACAGGGTTGTTGTTGTTCAGGGAACGGGTATTAAAAATAGCAAAATTGCCAGGTGACTGGAGTGGGCTGGCTGGGCATTTGGGCAACGTTATTCAATTACTGAGGTCAACACCACGACATTCAGTCGCAAGAGGGGGAAGAGAGGGAGACATAACGTTCTGTGTGGATTTCCAGTGCTTAAGAATGGATTTCCTACCGCCTCGCTGTCCTTTTCCCCCGTAGGATTCCAAGTTGAAGAAGACTCGTTTTGAGCTCCTTACTAAGGGTTAGTATATCCCTGATAATGACCCTTTTCATCCAGTGGAAAAACTGAAAACTATCTGTTACTGGCAGAGAGATGTGGAACTCTTTCTTATAGGTCTATTAACTCATTAACCACCTGGTGATGTCACCAAGAAGGCCAAAACTCCATCCCACCAAAACAGCCTGAAATGTCAAAGCAGTCTTTTCAAACAGCTCTTATACTAAAAGGGCATTATTGTAATTTTCACAATATTATACCAAACTCAGTGTGGACATATATTTTTAAAAGATATATATAAAACTAAAAAAGAAATGTTTGAGTACACTGGGCTTTAACCTCATCTGCCCATTCCTGCTATTTACAGGGTTACCGTGGAGACGGTGATGGATTTTACTAAAATCACACACACCAATGTAGCTTCTCTTTCAACATTTTGCTACCTTACAGCCTTACTCGAAAATAAATTACACACAATAACCCTTAATGACAAAGCAAAAACAGTTCATTTTAAATTTTTGAAAATGTATTACAAATTAAAATCTAAAATATCACATTTACATAAGTACTCATAAGTACCCTTTACTCTAGAGGTCGACCGATTAATCGGAATGGCCGATGAATTAGGGCCGATTTCAAGTTCATAACGATCGGAAATCAGTATTTTTGGGCGCCGATTTCTGATCATTTTGTTATTATTTTTTATACCTTTTTATTTAACTAGGCAAGTCAGTTAAGAACACATTCTTATTTTCAATGCCTGCCTAGGAACTGTGGGTTAACTGCTTTGTTCGGGGGCAGAATGACAGATTTTCACCTTGTCAGCTCAGGGGTTCCAATCTTACAACCGCACAGTTAACTAGTCCAACACTAACCATTGCACTCCACGAGTAGCCTGCCTGTTAAGCGAATGTAGTAGAAGCCAAGGTAAATTGCTAGCTAGCATTAAACTTATCTTGTAAAAAAACAATCAATTATAATCACTAGTTATAACTACTGATCCAGTTTAGCAGGCAACCAGGTTAAATTGTGTCATTTCTCTTGCGTTCATTGCACGCAGAGTCAGGGTATATGCAACAGTTTGGGCTGCCTGGCTCATTGCGAACTAATTTGCCAGAATTTTACATAATTATGACATACATTGAAGGTTGTGCAATGTAACAAGAATATTTAGACTTAGGGATGCCACCCGTTAGATAAAATACCAAACGGTTCCGTATTTCACTGAAATAATAAATGTTTTGTTTTCGAAATGATAGTTTCCGGATTCGATCATATTAATGGCCAAAAGGTTCGTATTTCTGTGTGTTATTATGTTATAATTAAGTCTGATTTGATAGAGCAGTCTGACTGAGCAGCAGCAGGCCCGTAATCATTGATTCAAACAGCACTTTCGTGCGTTTTGCCAGCAGCTCTTCGCAAGCACAGCACTGTTTATGACTTCAAGCCTATCAGCCTAATGGCTGGTGTTACCAATGTGAAATGGCTAGCTAGTTAGCTGGGTGTGCGCTAATACTGTTTCAAATGTCACTCGCTTTTAGATTTGGAGTAGTTATTCCCCTTGCGCTGCAAGGGCCGCGGCTTTTGTGGAGCGATCGGTAACAATGCTTCGAGTGTGGCTGTTGTCTTCCTGGTTCGAGCCCAGGTAGGGGCAAGGAGGACGGAAGCTATACTGTTACACTGGCAATACTATAGTGCCTATAAGAACATCCAATAGTCAAAGGTATATGAAATACAAATGGTAGAGACAAATAGTCCTATAAATACTATATTAACTACAACCTAAAACCTCTTACCTTGGAATATTGAAGTCTCATGTTAAAAGGAACCACCAACTTTCATATGTTCTCATGTTCTAAGCAAGGAAATTAAACATTAGCTTTTTTACATGGTGCACATTTTACATGGCACACATTTTTACATGGCACATATTACTTTCTTCTCCAACACTTTGTTTTTGCATTATTTAAACCAAATTGAACATGTTTCATTATTTATTTGAGGCTAAATTGATTTTATTGATGTTTTATATTAAGTTAAAATAAGTGTTAATTCAGTATTGTTGTAATTGTCATTATTACAAATTAAAAAATTTAAAAGGCTGATTAATCGGTATCGGCTTTTTTGGCCCTCCAATAATCGGTATCGGTATTAAAAAAATCATAATCGGTCGACCTCTACTTTACTCAGTACTTTGTTGAAGCACCTTTGGCAGTGATTTCAGCGATGAGTCTTCTTGGGTATGACACTACAAGCTTGGCACACCAATATTTGGGGAGTTTCTCCCAGCCTCTCAAGCTCTGTCAGGTTGGATGGGGAGTGTCACTGCACAGCTATTTTCAGGTCTCTCCAGAGATGTTCGATCAGGTTCAAGTCCGGGCTCTGGCTGGGCCACTCAGGACATTCAGAGACTTGTCCCGAAGCCACTCCGTTGTCTTGGCGGTGTGCTTAGGGTCGTTGTCCTGTTGGAACATAAACCCTCACCCCAGTCTGAGGTCCTGAGAAGGTTTTAATCAAGGATCCCTCTGTACTTTGCTCCGTTCATCTTTGCCTCGATCCTGACTAGTCTCCTAGTCCTTGCCGCTGAAAAACATCCCCACAGCAGGATGCCGCCACCACGTTTCACCATAGGGATGGTGCCAGGTCTCCTCCAGACATGACACTGGGCATTCAGGCCAAAGAATTCAATCTTGGTTTCATCAGACCAGAGAACCTTGTTTCTCATGGTCTGAGTCCTTTAGGTGCCTTTTGGCAAACTCCAAGAGGCTGTCCTGTGCCTTTTTACTGAGGAGTGGCTTCCGTCTGGTCACTCTACCATAAAGGCCTTATTGGTGGAGTGCTGCAGAGATGGTTGTCCTTCAGGAAGGTTATCCCATCACCACAGAGGACCATCGGGTTCTTGAGCACCTCCCTGACAAAGGCCCTTCTCCCCCATTTGCTCAGTTTGGCCAGGTGGCCAACTCTAGGAAGAGTCTTGGTGGATCCAAACTTCTTCCATTTAAGAAGTATGGAGACCACTGTGTTTTTTTTTTTTACCCCCCTTTTTCTCCCCAATTTCATGGTATCTAACTGTTTTTAGTAGCTACTATCTTGTCTCATCGCTACAACTCCCGTGCGGGCTCGGGAGAGACGAAGGTTGAAAGTCATGCGTCCTCCGATTCACAACCCAACCAAGTCGCACTGCTTCTTAACACAGCGCCCATCCAACCCGGAAGCCAGCCGCACCAATGTGTCGGAGGAAACACTGTGCACCTGGCAACCTTGGTTAGCACGCACTGCGCCCGGCCCGCCACAGGAGTCGCTGGTGCGCGATGAGACAAGGATATCCGTACCGGCCAAGCCCTCCCTAACCCGGACGACGCTGTGACAATTGTGCATCGCACCACGGACCTCCCGGTCGCGGCCGGTTACGACAGAGCCTGGGCGCGAACCCAGAGTCTCTGGTGGCACAGCTGGCGCTGCAGTACAGCGCACTTAACCACTGCGCCACCCGGGAGGCCCCGCCACTGTGTTCTGGGGACATTTAATGCTGCAGGCATTTTTTGGTACCATTCCCCAGATCTGTGCCTTGACACAATCCTGTCTCGGAGCGCTACAGACAATTCCTTTGACCTCATGGCTTGGTTTTTGCTCAGACATGCACTGTCAACTGTGGGACCTTATATAGACAGGTGTGTGCCCTTCCAAATCATGTCCAATCAATTGAATTTACCACAGGTTGACTCCAATCAAGTTGTAGAAACATCTCAAGGATGATCAATGGAAACAGGATGCACCTGAGCTGAATTTCAAGTCACATAGCAAAGGGTCTGAATACTTATGTAAAAAAGGTATGTTTTTTTTTTTGTTATATAAATTTGCCATCATTTCTAAAAACCTGTTTTCGCTTTGTCATTATGGGGCACTGTGTCTAGATTGATGAGGAAAATGTGTTATTTAATTCATTTTAGAATAAGGTTGTAACGTAACAAAATGGGCAAAAAGGGAAGGGGTCTGAATACTTTCCGAATGCATTGTATATTAGACTCTGGGAATTCCCTCCCTATGGCACTCTTAACTTGAATGCTCCTCGAGAGGAATATTTCTCTCACACACAAGCTGACTAGGTAAATAGATAAACTATTTTACAATGGGGATGTCTGATTTTTCTATTCATTATTTGCAGAGGAAATGTAAATGTGGACTGTTTTAGCCACTTCAAAGTGCACCTTGGACAATTATTATTTAAAAAATTAAAAAATAAGGTAATGCACGGGTCTTTTGGACTCCTTTCTGTTGAGCAAAACCAACTTTCAAGGCCTTATTGATACAGTATTATTTGGAACGCAAAGAAGACAAGGGAGAAAGACTGTCCTTGGGCATTGTTGATGATAAATAGACACATGCTGGAGAAAAATATGGGCAAGCATGGAAGTTCTTCATGGAGTGTGTGTGTAGTACGGCACATAGACAAGGACATGCTAGGACATGTGTAGCAGAGGCACAAGATTCCAGGAACATGAGGTGGAGCATGCCAGGACAAGCGAGTGTGAGTCATAAGTCATTCTAGTATGCTTTCCAGTGTTGATGAAAAGGACTTACCAGGTCTGATTTGAAGTAACTCATTGAGTTCTCCTCCAGTAAGAAATATCTCCTTTTCCAATTCCTCATCTGGGAAAAAAAAGAGCATAAAAACACACATTCCTTCTTCATTCTACTGCCCCCCTACTGTAACACTCCAGACCTCAAACTAAGAGCCCCCCTACTGTAACCCACTATAGTCCCCTGCACTCACCACAGCTCCCTGCTTCACACAATAGCCAGACTTGATGACCGTCTTGTCTTGGGTCGGCCTGCCCAGGAAGTATGGCAGCTGGTTGTGGGATCTCTGCAGCAACTCTCGCTCGGAACCCTCCTGGCCCTCTCCCCTTTCCTGCTTTTGGGTTGGGGGTTGGGGTTACACCTGAGTTGTGTAGTCCCCTAAAAATGGTCTGTAGATGCTCAAACTATCAACTGCAACTCCACTGAAAATGAACTAACTAGGGTTAGGGATAGATAGGGGGGCTAGCCTTGCCTACCTGCATCTGAGTTATGATGGGAACTCCCCCGATGATGTCAGTCCTGTAGGAGACCTGCTTCTTGGGTACCAGGTTGTCCAGAAGGGCTTTCTGGGTCTCCACATTATGTTGGCCATCATAGGACTTTGGCACCTGCAAGAGAAAATGGTGTGAAAAACATTCCTAACATGTACAGGATACCTTGATTCCTCCTGTTTTACTACTTCTACTGATTACTCCTGCTTCTAGCTCTGTGGTCGAACCAGCGACCTTTCGGTTACTTGCCCAACGTTCTAACCGTTAGGCAACCTGCTGCCCAGAAAGGTCTCTCCTAACAATAACCATCCTGCCAGTCACCCTCTTGACTATCCCACACATGGGAAATCTTGAGATTTTACTTACTTTACTAGGAGTCTATGACTTCAGTCATTAACAGGAAGTCCATTTTCTAAAGAGGACTAGGCTATGTATTCCTGTGTGTGAAACAAGTCCTCAGCAATAAAAGACAGTGCCGCATTTAGTGAGAGACTCACAGTGATTTTGGTGGCCTTATTGAGAGCGTTCACCCAGTCCACCAGGTCCTGCTGATCATTGGCCTGGAGGAAGAATTTCCTCATGCCAGCGTTGATGACTGAGAAAGAGGAAGGGAAATACCAAGAAAGGGATGGAAGACATCGAAAATAGGCTTAATAGTGAGTGACACATTCAAAAGAGAAAAAAAATAGCACAAATATATATATACATATAAAAAATAAAATTGGGTCCCTGGTGACAATATAGAAGTTAAAAGGCTGCAGCTTAATTAGAGCTGGTTGAGAGGAAATAGAGTGGATTGTCCAGCCTGCTCTCAGACTACACGTAACATAGAAAATGTAAATCCGGGACACTAAAATTAGTATGAGATTTTCCATTTGGTATGGTTACACAAGACAGGTTACTTAAGGCAAATAATAGAAAATGCTCTGACCAGGTTGGATTGTTTGCTGTTCCTAATAGGACAGGGCATAACAGGAGCATTGGGTCCATTATATGAGAGTGGAGAAATGCATCAAGGCAATCATCAGCCCATTCTAATGACCTTCCACCAATATGTTAACAAAAGGGGCTCAAGACTATTACAAATTACACACACCAATGACAAAGAGTTTTTAGGTCAAAGCCTGATTAGCTCTGAACCAGTGATTCTGGCAGAGTGCTCCTGTCGCCATCTTTCATTATCTCTTAATTCTTTTATCCCTCCCTTAACTTTCCCACTTTCGCTTTCAGATCATTGGGTTAAATTACATTGCATTATAGCCTGGGTGATGGTGCAGCGAATAGCTCTAAGCACTAGAACTTTGTGACACAATGGCCATCATTCTTTTTAGTTTCTATGAGCGTGGGTGTGCACGTGTGTTGCTTGCACCAGTGACCAAACAGACTCACACTAGCTAGTCAAACTTGTACATGCCATAGGTTATCATTCCATCTGGTCGTGCCGGTCTTGACCGCATCAAATCGATGTAATGAAGCTAGCTAAGATAACCAGCTATGTTAGCCAGCTAGCTCGCTAGCTACCAAGGCGAAATGAGGCTATTTTGATGCACTTCCCGTCCTTGTCTACAACTCCATTCAAAATCAATCATTTTTTTATTCTCTTAACTATTCGAATACCAACGTCCATTTGGATAATCAAATAACCATCCCTAAGTCCCACTTGTTCTGACCACACAAAAACCGCAGTGATGGAAACTGAAAGGAGACATCGTGACCATTGACTGAACATTAATGGTGTGGAATGAATGAGTGACTCAATGAGTGGGAGATGATTAGTAAGAGGCTGTCATGCCATGGGCATTTTGTTAAACCTACTGACAACGAGATCATGGAAAAAGAAAGACGAGGTTATAAATCAATCCAAAAGTGACAGAATTGAAACAAGAAGAAACCAAAATCGTACCAATGTGGCATACACGGGTGTGTATGCCACATTACCACGTACAATTTACCCCACTATAAACTGTAAGTCTGGCGGAAGGGGTGTGTAGACCAAGGGTGGTGGGGGCTCTCAAAGGAAGTGAATAATAAGCTGGGAGGGCGATATCTAAGATCTGACTCACAGCTGCGATCACACACAAAACATGTGTGTTGTTGAGTCACACAGCTGGGCCGCAGCATCAGAGCCACACATACACACGGACAGGAATCCTAGCTTGCCACTGATCCTTGTTTTACTGTAAGCCCATCTGGAAGTATGACAGCCTTTCCCAAATGACTTTTCCTGAAAACACCAATTAAGAGCTACTTTTAAAAGACATGGGAGTTAGGAAGGGGTGCGATGGTAATAAATGTGGAAATCAACAAAAACATGGCATGCAAACAGTGGTTTAAAAATAACCCAGACTTTTGAGAATGGGTTCCGATTCGGATGCCAGCATCCTGTCAAAACCCCAACACACACACACACACAACGGTGTGGTGATGACGGGGTCGGTTCTGTCACACACACACACACTTGTGTTTCCTTCTATTGAGGGCGAAGGGGGGAATGCTGACACACACACACACAGGCCAAAAAGAGATTGTATTTTAAAATAATAATTTCAAACCTTTTATCATATTGAGACATGATCACATAGGCCTATGTCTGTTTTTTTGTTCGTGGGAGTACATGGGAACAGAAAAAAATCGAATTGGTCCGTGGGCCGCCAGTTGATGACCCCTGATGTACAGTATCCTGATCAGCTGCTATCCTGCATGTCTCTTTTGGATAAACTGCTGAAGATATGCAGGGTTGTCCGTAGCGTGGAGACAAGCCACAGGAAAATCAAGCTGAGGTGATAGAGGTGAGAGAAGGGTGAGAAGGAAGCATTCCTCCCTTAGGTTCAAGTCAATCTAAATGACCCAGCCTTGTGTACATGGTGGCATCTGTCAGGGCAGACCTTGAACTGAGAAATTCTGGCTCTGAGAGATGTCACTGTCATGTCAAGCCTGAAAAAAAGCTGGATTTATTGCTGAACAGAAACATGGACTCACCTACCCCCCAATATCATTAGTCATTTCAACTCATGCAAATGGGAAAAAGAGCCCATGGCCATATAAATAACGGAAGTTTTGGTGTCCAGTAACATTCTAAATCTAGAAACTAAGTTTGCTGAAATCTGTATATCTATAGCTGTGGTTTAGTATGAGTTTAAAAATACTGAAGGTCATGAAAAAAGTTGAGCCAAGTTACAACCACTTCCCTATGAATTGAGCAGAGGAACTGAGAGGAAAGAGAATAGTTGTCCTCAATCTTACCGAAGCAATACTCTGCCTTGGGTCTCTGCTTAGTGGCGTCGCTGACCTACGAGGCAAGAGAAGTACAAAAACCTAAATTAATGAATTTAATATCCCTTTTTCAACAAGCACCTATAAAATCTATTATTTGCAAATTCTTCAGCAAATCTCTTACCTTGGAGATGTAGGTGAGTTTGAGTGAGCCAACACAGTCCGCACTGATGGGCAGGTTCTAATGGAAAAATGTGGGTGAGGAACTATTAGATACCATTGAATACTGTCCATTGTTGCAAACCCTGACCTTATAATATGCGGGGTGCTCTCATATTATGTATTTGGATTACTCTAAAGAAGAGCGACTTGGTGGTTGGAGGGGACTGGATGGGGGTGAGAACTTGAGTAATCAATTCAAGGTTATTCCATTGTTGATAATCTAATACAAGAACAACATTTTTTAGCAGGTTAAATTTTTCAGCAGGTTCAATTTATAAGCACTAACAGAATTTCAAACTCTAAGATGTGTTTAATGTTTGTGGAGTGTCAGTGCAAGTGGAAATATATGAAGTCATTTTCAGAACCACCAGTAATTGGAACAATGGCATACTGCTAACTTTTTTGCATTCAGCCCCGTTTCACACCAACAAGCATACTCAAAATGATATGTATACGGAACAAAAATAAAATGTAACATGTAAAAGGTTGGCCCATGTTTCATGAGCTGAAACCAAAAAGATCCCGGAAATGTTCCATACGCACAAATAGCTTATTTCTCTCCAATTTTGTTTACATCCCAGTTAGTGAGTATTTCTCCTTTGCCAAGATAATACATCCACCTGACAGGGGTGGCATATCAAGAAGCTGATTAAACAGCATAATCATTACACAGGTGCACCTTGTGCTGGGGACAATAAAAGGCCACTCTAAATGTGCAGTTTCTTCGCACAACGCAATGCCACATGTCTAAAGTTGAGGGAGAGTGAAATTGGCATGCTGACTGCAGGAATGTCCACCAGAGCTATTGCCTGCAAATTTAATGTTCCTTTCTCTACCATAATCTGCCTCCAACGTAATTTTTGAGAATTTGGCAGTACATCCAACCAGCCTCACAACCACGCCAGCCCAGGACCTCCACATCCGGTTTCTTCACCTGCAGGATCTTCTGAGACTAGCCACCCGGACAGCTGATGAACTGGAGGACTATTTCTGTCTCCACAAACTCCTTTTGTGGAGCAAAAAACTAATTCTGATTGGCTGGCCCTGGCTCCTAAGTGGGTGGGCCTATGCCCTCCCAGGCCCACTCATGGCTGCACCCCTGCAAAGTCATGTGAAATCCATAGATTAAGGCCAAATGAATTCATTTTAATTGACTGATTTCCTTATATGCACTGTAACTCAGTAAAATCTTTGAAATTGTTGTGTTTATATTTTAATTCAGTAGAGAGAGAGTTGAGAAAGAGAGAGATTATTTCAAATGCCCATCCCTACAAGTAACATCCACAGACCTGGGTGATTCTCATGTTGAATCCAGTACCCTATTTTTCTCAATCCTAGTTATATTAGCAACCCATGCTCATTGTTGCATCTTTAGAGCTCCCCTCTTTCTACATTTCTAACATATATTTGAATCTGTCACATGAAACCGCTTGTATGTGCAGTTCGCTTTTGACAACAGTATTTTCCCGCTAATTGCATTGTACCTAGTCGATCTGTGCAAGAAAATAGCCTATTCCAAACAGACTCTGGGACAATAGATCCCATATTCATACAAGCAGTAGGCCATGGCAACATCAAGAAACAAACTTTAAAAAGCAAATGAGGCTGACGCAACCAATCAGAACGTTTTGCTGAAAATGTTGCTCAACTTATTTCTTCACATTATAAGCGCAGCAATGCGCACCAGGCAGTAGACTACACACGAATGTTCATTCCATAATGCAATTAGCGGGAAAACACTGTAGTCAAAACCACACTGCACATACACGCGGTTTCATGTGACAGAGATTAACCTATAGACAGATAAGCACGACTGGTCAAATGTACTTCTATTGACTGGTATTTCCATCAATGAATAGGCTACAAAGCATTATTTTGCAATGGGATTTTTTCCCCCCTTAGAGCGGACAATTGTTCGGTGGCAGTTTAATTGATCTGCTTTTCATGTTTATTACCGGCTAATGGAAACCCTGGTACAAACACTGTCTGAAGACATGAGTCTCATTACATAACACTTTTACAAGTTCCTGTAAAAAACCCAATCAGTTTTTAAATAACATTTTATTCACCTATGAGGTATCATCTAGAGTAGTAAAAGTTATTTTATTCGCTTATATGCCTTCAGACTGGGGTTCTTATGTTCAAAACACTCATTACCGAAACGGCAAAGAAGCTCAAGTTGGGGAAAAAGTCTGATTTAAAGTTATAATAATGTTATTATTTTATTTGGTTTTATGTTTACCTCAGGTCTTTTCATTAGGGGAGCAATGTTGAAAAATATTTGAATTTGATTTGTGTATTACTTTTTTGGACTGCTGCAGTAATGACAATGTTGTGGAAATTGTGGTCAAATGCATATTATCTGATCAATAAACATAATTATGAAATAGATAAGAACATATGCTAATCTCAGTAGTGAAAAATGACAGTTTTGTGAGAATGACCCAGCTAATGCTAGCCATCAGTCGTACTGTGTTACCTGAGGGTTGTCCATGTACCACACCAGGCTGCCCGGTTGGGTGTCCAGGATGAAGTAGCGACGCAGGAACTTCCCACTGCTCTCGTTTTCCTCAATGTCCAGGAAGCCACAGATCCGGTTCTGCCGATCCACGTAAGGCATCTCCCAGCTGGCACATTCCCTGGCCCAGGGGCCGGGAGAGAGGAGGGGAAGAGGGTAGATGGAGGACAGCCTGGAAGGAGGAGAGAGAAGGTACTGAAGAGTTGCGGTCTAGTGCTAGAAAGCCTTGCCTGCCTCTCTGCTACTCTGCCCCCTGGTACTGGCTACACTCGGGATCATGTGACAAACTTCAACCCGCCTCCTTTATCCCTTTCCATCTAGCCTAATCAGTTTCCCTCGGTCACCCATTCTACCATCCCCCTCTTGCTCCTTTTTTCTCCTCCCTCCGGCTCTTCATTCACATCTGGTAAGCCTTTGCAGTCTTCCCAAGCCTTTCCTTCTTTTACCTCCACAAAATCAGAGCTGAGAATTATTAGCCCAGGTCTACTTAAGTTATTCATTCATTTCCTAGAAGGTAACCAGACAGAGATCACAATTTCATTTACAGTACAGTCCAGGAGCTCAGTCATCAACACAACAATCAAATACTCTGAGGAGCTGGGGTGAGCAATATTTAACCCAAAGACTAAGCAGCCAGCCAACTAACTCACTGACATCTCCTGGTGGATAAAATTGTATTACAGATATCAGCTCTCCAACTCAAAGACTAGTGAAAGATTAAGACATGCAGTTCAAAGTAAAAATTGTGGGGGCATAATACTGTATACATTGCTGTAATTTCTGATTGAAGGAATTGGAGTTATTAACAGACCTTTGAGTCCACGATAAAGGACCCTCTTTCTCTCCCTACCTCTGCCTCAGATAAAGAGGCTGGGACATTATGAGCATTGTGTGGGAGGATAGGGGTAAAGCTGGGACAAAAGGCCTGCTTGTTGTGCATTGTGTAAAGGGCTGACGACATCAGGGCTAGCCCCCGCAGCCCTTGGAGTCATTCAGTAGACACACGCACAGACGCTTGACGAAACACTGTCAGGGCTGATCCTAAACATTGATTTTAAAGAGTGTATAAAGGGGAGGTTCAGACTAGCTGGAGATGCTTCTTGGTCAACAGTGACTGGAGCATGTGTACGTACACACTTACACAAGAGTGCCATAAGATTTTCAGGGGGAGATTTCTATAGTGTTGCAACATGCGAGGCCTCTAAACTGACACTTTGACTGTCAGGCAACATGGAAAGTAGGCTTTTCATGTGTGACGAGAGAGCGAGAGAAAGAGCTCAAAAACAGAGAAGAGGGGGGCAAGCAATAGACTACAGAACCACCATGTTAGAAAGGTCAAATAAGAGAAGGTCAAAGGGGGGGGGGGGATGAAGCAGATCATGGACTATGGGCTTGGTCCCAACTCAAACATCAGTGTCCACATTCATTCCTCGTATAATGCGTGAGAGCGGCTTTGTCCACCACTGGCAACCAACGGCTGGGCATTAAAACAGAACAAAAGGAGAGGTGTAGAGAGGGAGGGAGAAAGAAAGTGACAGAAAAGAAGGAGAGATCATTGGGGAAGTGAGACAGGAGAACGACGGAAACGGTAAGGGAGTGAAGTGGGATGGGGCTTGTGATGAAGAACAATGGCTACCTACTGTGTCATCATGAGTAAGGGAGGGCGAAGGTTAACTTTGTGCAACTTTCATCTAAACATTCTTCACTAGTTCGAATAGGTCAAATTAATTCCAGTCTCACAAAAAGATTCTGCAATGAGTTTAAGATTGCGGCAGACAAGCCTAATATTTATTAAGAGTAAAGATTATTGTCCCATGCACCTACTCTGCGTTCTAGCAGAGCAATCAGTGAAGAGACTAGTCCAACTGGGGGGGACATTCCTTGATTTGAGGGGTAGAAATGTAATAAAAATGTTTATACTGATCTAAAACAATGCATAAATCCATGATGCTTTTTAGGCCAGAAACAAGTGATAAAAATGCCCTAGGAAGATGCAACTGATGCACATTAGAATATCTTTCGTTTGTCTCTATGAGCTACGACCTTCTAAAGTCAAGGAGTTAAAATTGGATTTTGCTTGGGAAGTAATCTTATTCAATGTTTGACTGTCGATATCAATACTTTTTGACCGTACCACTTCGTTTTCAACAAAACTTTACATACATATTTGCCCATGGTAGAAGTGGCCTGAAAGTGACATTGTGAACCTGAATGCCAAAACATTCATTAGATAGAGGTGCTGAAAGTTCACACATTTTGCATTCCCAGCCATACAATGAGATGTTTTCATCACTGGAAAATATAAACGGTTGTGTTTGATATCGTTTAAAAGCTTATTCAGGTTTGTCAAACTATTTGATAATTTCTTGAAAAATTCTACATTTTATCTTAGATCCTAATTTACATCATCTGAGGTGATTGTGTGTTGTGCCCGACATCAGTTGACACACAGCATGCTCTTGAATGTTTTGGCATTGAGGTACAAAAAGTCATTTTCTGACCACTTCTACCATGGGCAAATATGTACGGAAAGTTTCGTTAAAATCAAAAGGGGTGCGGTCAAAGAGTGATTGAAATCAAATGGAACGATCTCATAACCAGTCTCTCACTCTGCCCGTCTGCTCAGACTAGGCCTTTTAGGCGATATATTTTTTAAAATATTTATTTGCCTCTCCTTCACGATATGCTCAGTCTCAGCACGCCTGGTGAAGTTAGGCCAAAAGGTCCACAAATTAACAAACAGACAGTTAAGACAATGCTACCGACAAGCCTGGTCAGGCTCCTGCTGGCATGCACCATTATCTGCACTTTGGTGGGGTTTCACACAGGAATCGACCAACAACCAAGTCAAGCACTTCAGAGACGATAGCCGGCCAGTCTCAAAATAAACTATAACAACATTACACTGCCATAGCGTGTGTTTATGTCAGTATGCACTTGTGAATTCCTGAGGCTTTGAGCGGAAAAATATCACCTGTCGGACAGAACAGCTGGATAGGCTGAGTCATTGCGCAACAATTCTAAATGCAATCGCATGTTAAAAACATAGCCACGGTTAACAAGAGGATCCCAGCGTTATATAGCTACCATTTTTGTTTCTCAACTCCTAATTGAAGCCCGTCATCCATTAGCTATTCTAGTGCATAGGCAATACGGTAGGCAGGCATGTCACCCACCACCTTGCAATTGGAGACAGCATGCATTTTGAAAACATACAGGATACTTCATTGTTTGAAACCTGGACGTTTTACTTCATATTATGAGGCATGTCTTACATTGTATCAAAATAGCCAGCCTAGCCAAATCCAACCATAGAAACCACTATTTCTCTCCTGTTCTATTGGTTTTCATATCAACTTTCTTTAGTTGTCCAGAAGCTAGAGGCACAATCCTTATCATATTAGCAACCCATCCTAGTTGTTGCATCTTTATTCCCTCTCTTTAAGTTTCTAAAGTTTCTGTCACATATGGATCAGGTGCCCCACGTAGAACAGAGAATTACATTTTGCCAAATGTTTGAAATTATGTTTTACATTGGCTGCTTATTACAGTAGTTGTATTTTCAATAACTTTGCCTTTCGGCTGTGAGACAATTGGCTTGATGCTATTGCATGTTTCAATTAAGCTCTATAATGGAAAAAGTATGTTTCTTGTATGCTCGCATAGTATTTTCTGTTGGTCACCATTTTAATATTTGGAACAAATTCAACCGTTTGTTAACCGGTTAATGAGGGTTGGTAAGTCAGCAGGAAAATTGACATCCCGAGTTGACAATTTGCATCTGCAATATCCGTGGCTTGGCACTCCACTGTGTAAATTAAATGTACAGGTCAATACAATTCTGTTTGCCAGCTAGCTTGGTTTTATTTTTGCCATGCTTTACAAAAGGCCTGGGCTTTGCACACTGTTTGATACACAGTTTCCCTGTAAATTGGATGATGTGGTCCATCATAAACACTAGGCAGTACTTGATGCAAGACCATATGATGCAAGAGTAGGCTACATCACATGCCTAACACATTGGTTAGTGTTAGCTATAGAAACAGAAAAGGTAGTATTCTCACTAAATCAACAGAAGTTATATAGGATTATAAGGAGCACGCACCCATCCACATGGACAGGGCCGCAGTGGAGGTGAAAAGCTTCAAGTTCCTCGGCTTAAACATCACTGACAATGTGAAATGGTCCACCTGCACAGAGTGCGGTGAAGGAGGCCCAACAGCAGCTGTCCAACTTCAGAAGGCTGAAGAAATTAGTCTTGGACCCTAAGAGCCTCACAAACTTTGACAGACGCACCATTGAGAGCATCCTGTCGGGCTGTATCACCAACTGCATCATCCGGTCAGGCTGTATCGTCGCCTTGGATTTATTTACTACAATTGGAAAATGTTTTTAATTCTAGTCCTGCTCTGAACACACAAGCTTGTTAGCTAGCTAACGTTTGCTCTGGTCCAACGTTAAACCAAGAAGTTCAAAGACATTCAAAGTTCCTCCATAGAAGCCTCTTCTCCGTAGGTATAATTCTGTGGGCCTAATTCAGATAATGCATGTCATAACAAGATGCCCAGCGCTTCAAGGCAAGCTTCCATCGCTCTCTTCACCCTCAACATTTGTTGCAGCTCGTGCTCTACACTGTGACTGGCAGCAAACTGCCTGTTTCTCTTTTATTATGATTAAATCATGCTGTTACGGCAAAATACAATTTGCTGTGAACGACTTACCTGTATATATATATATTTTTTTTTTTCTCGCTTACTAGCTGCTCTATCCACACTGATTGGTGAAGTAATTTAACGTCAAGCTAAATGTAAAAAAAAAATGCAGAGGTTTAAAAAGAAACGATATAAACCAGTATTTTTTTTTATTCTAAATTGTTTAGAACCTTATTTTTTGGGTCGGAACAGTGGAACTGATCAAAAATAATTTTGGTGCCAACCCCTGCATGAAACATACATTATGGAAAATATGCATCACACTCACTCAAAATGGATTGGAAATCATTTGGCAGTCAACTTTTAGAAGGTTAGGCAACTGCTGACTTTTGAGAACTCCTCTGGTTTATTGCATAGCACATTGTATACATTTTGCCAAGTTGTTAGAAAAGATTGTAATGCAAGCTACACTACTGGTCAAAAGTTTTAGAACACCTACTCATGCAAGGATTTTTTTTTGTGTGACTATTTTCTATAGTGAAGAAATCAAAACTATGAAATAACACATATGGAATCATGTAGTAACCACAAAACATATTTGAGATTCTTCAAATAGCGACCCTTTGCCTTGATGACAGCTTTGCACACTCTTGGAATTCTTTCAACCAGCTTCATGAGGTCACCCGGAATGCATTTCCATTAATAGGTGTGACTTGTTTCAGGTTAATTTGTGGAATTTCTTAATGCATTTGATCCAATCAGTTGTGTTGTGACTAGGTAGGGGTGATATACAGAAGATAGGGCTATTTGGTAAAAGACCAAATCCATATTATGGCAAGAACAGCTCAAATAAGGAAAGAGAAATGACAGTCCATCATTACTTTAAGACATGAAGGACAGACAATACGGAAAATTGCAGTCGCAAAAACCATCAAGCGCTATGATGAAACTGGCTCTCATGAGGACTGCCACAGGAATGGAAGACCCAGAGTTGCCTCTACTGAACTTATCCTCTGCAGCAGAGTTATCAGCCCCAGAAATTGCAGCCCAAATAAATTCTTCAGAGTTCAAGTAATAGACACATCTCAACATCAACTGTTCAGAGGAGACTGCGTGAATCAGGCTTTCATGGTCGAATTGCTGCAAAGAAACCACTACTAAAGGACAACAATAAGAAGAAGAGACTTGCTTGGGCCAAGAAACACAAGCAATGGACATTAGACAGGTGGGTCTGGAGACCAAATTGGAGATTTTTTGGTTCCAACCGCCGTGTCTTTGTGAGACACGGTGTGGGTGAACAGATGATCTCTGCATGTGTATTTCCCACCGTAAGCATGGAGGTGGTGTGATGGTGCTTTGTTTACGACACTGTAATTTATTTAAAATTCAAGGCACACTTAACCAGCATGGCTACCACAGCATTCTGCATATATACACCATCTCACCTGGTTTGCGCAGTGGGACTATCATTTGTTTTTCAACAGGACAATGACCCAACACACCTCCAGGTTGTGTAAGGGCTATTTGACCATGAATGAGAGTGATGGATTGCTGCATCAGATGACCTGGCCTCCACATTTGCCCGACCTCAACCAAATTGAGATGGGTTGGATGAGTTGGACGGCAGAGTGAAGGAAAAGCAGCCAACAAGCCAACAAGCTCAGCATATGTGGGAAGTCCTTCAAGACTGTTGGAAAAGCATGACAGTTGAAGCTGGTTGAGAGAATGCCAAGAGTGTGCAAAGCTGTCATCAACGCAAAGGGTGGCAATTTGAAGAATATCAAATATAAAATATATTTTGTTTTGATTAACACCTTGTTGATTACTACATATACGTGCAGGATATGCTGTGTTGGCAAATATGCATATGCAGCTGTAGGTTTTTAAACCTCCACTCTAGCATTCATGACACACATCTTTCTATCTTCATACTTTTATTTGGGTTTCTATGCAAAGTATATGATTGAATGTTTCTTTGAGCCTGCAGCTAGTTACTTGAAATGAGACAACCATGCATAAACATGATTCAAAAATGTGATTCACTGACAGAGAAAGTTAATAAAACACTAGCCTCCTGAGCAGGTAAATTGACATTTAAATATCTGGCTAAGCTAGTCAAACTAACATTGGCTAGCTTTCAAATAATTGATTAAATGTGACCCGTTTCAGGAAAGTAGGCACATGTCGCAGGTCACTACGTCACAGGAAAGTCGTTTGAACAAACTTTTTTTTAAGTTCAAGTTTCAAGTTAAAGTGTACTGTTAGCTAGCTAACGTTAGCTGGCTGGCTCGCTAGTTAAGGTTACAAATATTTTTTGCTCATATAATTTAAATAAACAAGTCGTTAAGTGTAGGCCATAAGAAAATAGGTAAAGTGGGACAAGACTAAAGAGTTCAATCGTGAAGATGTTTCCACCAAAGGACAGGTATTTTCATATCCATGGTAGCAAGATGTTATCTATTTTTGCTAACTTTCTATAAAAAATGTTTTGTAGTGAGATCATTTATTTATTTTGGGATATGAGTACCGAGTATGTACACTTCAGACCATTTTATTGGAAAACTACACAATAATGTTAAAGTTTAAAAAATGTGTGATCCAATACGCAATAGCATAATTTGGTTGTAATCCAAACAAGGTAAAAAATGATCTACAGTATGTAAAAGATGATGTTTTTTTATTTGTAATACATTTTCAAAAATCCAGTTTTTGCTTTGTCATTTTGGGGTATTGTAGATTGATGAGGATCAAAAACAATTTAATCCATTTTAGAATAAGGCTGTAATGTTCAAAAATGTGGAAGTCAAGGGGTCTGAATACTTTACGAATGCACTGTGTGCAGTGGTTCGTAGGGGCAGGGGGTAAGGACTTCATTACAGGATGCTAGGGCATGGGTATTGAACAGGACAATGTGGTAGTGGTGGTGGTGTGGCTGAGAGGAGGGGTGCTAGTGGTGGATGGAAATGGCCAAGTGATTGAAAATCTGATAGAAATCAAATACCTGGTGTGCCTGAATGATGCCGAGGGACCAGGATGAATGTAGCCAAAAGGAATGTTTGGAGGAAAAAGGGGGAGGCTTGCAAGCCGAAGAACACCATCCCAACCGTGAAGCACGGGGGTGATAGCATCATGTTGTGGGGATGCTTTGCTGCAGGAGGGACTGGTGCACTTCACAAAATAGATGAAATCATGAGGGAGGAAAATGATGTGGATATATTGAAACAACATCTCAAGACATCAGTCAGGAAGTTAAAGCTTGGTCGCTAATGGGTCTTCCAGATGGACAATGACCCCAAGCATACTTCCAAAGTTGTGGCAAAATGGCCTAAGGACAACAAAGTCAAGGTATTGGAGTGGCCATCACAAAGCCCTGACCTCAATCCTATAGAACATTTGTGGGCAGAACTGAAAAAGCATGTGTGAGCAAGGAGGCCTAAAAACATGATTCAGTTACACCAGCTCTGCCAGGAGGAATGGGCCACAATTCACCCAACTTATTGCGGGAAGCTTGTGGAAGGCTACCCGAAACATTTGACCCAAGTTAAACAATTTAAAGACAATGCTATCAAATACTAATTGAGTGTATGTAAACTTCTGACCCACTGGGAATGCAATGAAAGAAATAAAAGCTGAAATATATAATTCTCTCTACTATTATTCTGACATTTCACATTCTTAAAATAAAGTGGTGATCTTCACTGACCTAAAACAGGGAATTTTTGAAAACCTTAGTTTAAATGTACTTGGCTAAGGTGTATGTAAACTTCCGACTTCAACTGTATCAGACACACTACCGTTCAAAAGTTTGGAATCACTTAGAAATGTTCTTGTTTTTGAAAGAAAAGCCAAAAAAATAGTCTACTAAAATAACATAAAATTGATCAGAAATACAGTGTAGACATTGTTCATGTTGTAAATGACTATTGTAGCTGTATTTTTTTGTAGATGTATTTTTTGTTGTTGTTTTGTTGTTGGATATAACAGACTAAAAACACCAAGAAATCAGCTCCAAGTGATTTTAATTTAAGAAATCTGTTCAAGTATTCCCATGGATAATAAAGAGAAACGTGTGATCATATAGAAATGTAAGCAAGGTTTGAAATTATTACGTTTTAGTCAAACATATCCTTTGTGCTTCTATCGGTCAATTTGCTGTCTACAAATTATTTGTAATTATTATCATCCGGACCCCCGACAATCCACTCAAGAAGAAAAAAATACATAATAATAAAATTGTCCCGCTACTGAATTTAGTTGATGATTGCTGCAGTATAGTGTATAATTCGGCAGCCCAGATCTCACTGGAAAGACTAGATATCATACAGGGGCAAGGACTCAGAATATGTAGTTGGGTGTTTCAGACCTCCCTAGTGTCTGGACTACAGATTGAGATGGGGGATATGCCATTGCAGATTAGGAGACAGCAGCTGGCAATGAATTATTGGGTCAACCTACAGGGACATTGGGTGTCTCCTCCTGCAAAAGGAATTCTACAGGCATGCTGGGAACATGAGCGAGGACAGAACAAACACAGCTTTGGGTGGATGGGTGATACTCAGGCAAAGAGAGACAGGACTGTAAGGAAGGAAGTTGAGCCTCACGGTAGCTATTCCTGTGAACCCACCATGGCTACTCCCACCTCCAGTAGTTGATCTAAAAGTGTTGGAGAGACTACGGAAAGATAGTGAGTGGTTTGATCCATCTGATTTGTTTAATAGACATCTGGATACTGTATATCAGGATTTTGTGGCCATTTACACTGATGGCTCAAAAGATCCTAGGATAGGACACACTGGGTCAGCATTTGTAGTGCAGGAAAGTGGGGTGGCAGTCAGGAAACCTATTACAGATCACCTGGCTGTATATATGGTGGAGCTGATGGGTGTACTGTTGGCCTTGCAGTGGTTGGAAGAAGGCAAGCTAGACAGAGTAGTTACTTGCTCTGACTCATGTGCAGTGTTGATGAGTCTGCAGTCCTTTAGCTCACGTAGCAGACAAGACCTGCTGTATGAGGTACTACAAACCCATGGCAGGGTTAGACAGATAGGTATGCAGACAAGTTTTCTTGGGTCCCAGCCCATGTGGGGGTGGAGGGGAACGAGGTAGCTGGTGTACTGGCTAAACAAGCACTTAGTAGTGGGGATGTTGTAGTTTCAATGAGCAAGGCAAAAAGATTGATATGGACAGTGATGGTGCAGAGATGGCAGGAGCAGTGGAATAGGGACACTAAGGGAAAACATATATCCCAAATACAGAGATAAGTCAGGGAGGGGAGGACGGCAGGAAGAGAGGAGGCTATTTTTACAAGACTATGGGTGGGACACAGCCGGTTGAATAAGACTTTAAATGTTATAGGAAAACATCCAACAGGAAAGTGTGATTATTGCCAGGAAACAGAGACAGTGGAGCATGTATAAATGTTATACTGTAGGAAACCATCCAACAGGAAAGTGTGATTATTGCCCGGAAACAGAGACAGTGGAGCATGTATAAATGTTATACTGTAGGAAACCATCCAACAGGAAAGTGTGATTATTGCCCGGAAACAGAGACAGTGGAGCATGTATAAATGTTATACTTGTAGGAAACCATCCAACAGGAAAGTGTGACCGGCAAACTGTGCCAAAATATCCTCCAAACAACGGCTGTATCACTTTTATACAACGGTTTACCAACATATTCAAATAATGATTGAACATTTTGATGAATTTATTCATAACATTTCATCCTTCCACAAGATATAGTCCCGACCCAAATCTAGGGTTTTTACCTAAGCCGGCTGGTCGTTCGTTCTATCGGTTCGGTTGCTAGAGACGCGACCCAGTTGTTCGTTCTAAATGTTCCATTCCCATAATGGCTGGCAACGTTCTTATTAGAGGTCGACCGATTAATCGGAATCGCTGATTAATTAGGGCATATTTCAAGCTTTCATAACAATCGGAAATCTGTATTTTTGGACACCGATTTGGCCGACTTAAAAAATATAATATTTTTTTACACCTTTATTTAAACTTTATTTAACTAAGCAAGTCCGTTAGGAACACATTCTTATTTTCAATGACGGCCTAGGAACGGTGGGTTAACTGCCTCGTTCAGGACGACAGATTTTCACCTTGTCAGCTCGGGGGATCCAATCTTGCAACCTTACAGTTAACTAGTCCAACGCTATAACCACCTGCCTCTCGTTGCACTCCACAAGGAGACTGACTGCCTGTTACGCAAATGCAGTAAGCCAAGGTAAGTTGCTAGCTAGCATTAAACTTATCTTATAAAAAACAATCAATCAATCATAATCACTAGTTAACTACACATGGTTGATGATATAACTAGTTTATCTAGCGTGTCCAGCAGCTCTTCGCTGTGCGTCAAGCATTGCGCTGTTTATGACTTCAAGCCTATCAACTCCCGAGATGAGGCTAGTGTAACCGATGTGAAATGGCTAGCTAATTAGCGGGGTGCGCGCTAATAGTGTTTCAAACGTCACTCGCTCTGAGACGTTGAGTAGTTGCTCCCCTTGCTCTGCATGGGTAACGCTGCTTCGAGGGTGGCTGTTGTCATTGTGTTCCTGGTTTGAGCACAGGGAGGAACAAGGAGAGGGAAGGAAGCTATACTGTTACACTGGCAATACTAAAGTGCCTATAAGAACATCCAATAGTCAAAGGTATATGAAATACAAATGGTAAAGAGAGAAATAATCCTATGATTCCTATAATAATTACAACCTAAAACTTCTTACCTGGTAATATTGGAGACTCATGTTAAAAGGAAAAACCAGCTTTCATATGTTCTCATGTTCTGAGCAAGGAACTTAAACGTTAGCTTTCTTACATGGCACATATTGCACTTTTACTTTCTTCTCCAACACTTTGTTTTTGGATTATTTAAACCAAATTGAACATGTTTCATTATTTATTTGAGGCTAAATGGATTTTATTTATGTATTATTTTAAGTTAAAATAAGTGTTCATTCAGTATTGTTGTAATTGTCATTATTATTATTATTATTATTATCGGTATCTGCTTTTTTTGGTCCTCCAATAATCGGTATCGCCGTTGAAAAATCATAATTGATCTACCTCTAGTTCTTATCCCATGCTTTCTAGCTAGGCAACTACGGCTAATTTACAGTCACGTGATAAAGTACAGCCATAATAACAGCAAAGTAGCTGCATTTGCATTTGTTTAAGCTGTTTTCTAGTGACATTTGTGTGGAGCTAATGAGGTGCAATTTCACCTGGTTTAGAAAATGTGCTCACTCGTCAGGACACTGTTGTTCAGAGGAACTAGCCAACAACACAGCTAACACAATCACTTCAAACTGCAGCTGGAAAGACTGCAAACTAGCTGCACTGTTTCATTTTACCTTTTTTCAAATTACATTTCTTTGTATATATATATATATATATATAAGAACTTGGAATCCATGGACAGGCTCTGCGGCAGACCGTCAGAGCAGTTTCTCAAGCAGCTGAAAGAGGCAGCCAGTGGATCTAGATCAAACGGAAGGACCCTTGCTGGGCTATAACTTCATGACCCCACACCCCCACCTGAGAACCCAATTCAGATCCCTCCAACTTGAGGAGGGCATATGAGGTATGCGGTCAGCTGTAGGGCTGGCTCAGGGAAGAGGACGCCCCTGCCTTGCATAGTCCCGTGGGACATCTTAATTGGGCATGGGACACAAGCTAAGGCTTGATCACCCTTGAGCTGGCCACCTTTGATGAGGGTGTTTAGTGGTTAAAGGCCGAAACACCCACTGATTCGAAGGCACACTACTGAGGATGTGTCCCAAAATTGACATCTTAACCCAGTCTAAGAAATAAACCTCCCATGCCACTCTGTCAACATCACAGCAAATCTCATGTGAGTGCATTCCATCTATTGGCACAATGGACAGTTTTTAACATCTTGTCCCGTGTTTTATGATTCATAAAAATGATGCCAGCTGATTCATGATTTCGACTAAGAAACGCTGCCGTCTTTCTTGTCCCGACATGTCCATTACTATGGGACAGCTGGAGATCGAATTTGAATATTGAAACAATGTTGCAAATATCGGGGAGACAGACAATAAGGTTTATACAAATCTCTACTGTTGAAAACTAAATGTTAGTCTAAAAGAAATGTGAGATAATGTCCAGATGCTTTTTATAGTGGAGATCAAGTTTATAAAGTGCCTGGGTGGGGCTGACGAGACAGTGGATTGCGCAGTCAGATGGAACAGAGTAAATAGGCATTTTAAGGTCATAGATTTAGCAGGTGGTAACTTGTGGAATAGACACCAGCTGGAATGCGGTTTTAACCAATCAGCATTCAGGATTAGACCCACGCCTTGTATAAAGGAGTTTACTGAGTAGAATGTCATTAGATACAGTTTCAAATATTTGTTATATTTTTTTAAAGAAATGGAGCTGGCTGGATTTAGTATCTCCCAGTCTCTGGCCCACAATCCAGTACAGTAGGTGGGGGTAATCCCGAGTGGCGCAGCCGTCTAAGGCACTGCATCTCAGTGCTTGAGGCGTCACTACAGACACCCTGGTTCGAATACAAAATGTATCACAACCAGCCGTGATTGGGAGTCCCATAACCGGCGCACAATTGGCCCAGAATGTTATTAACTGACTTGCCTAGTTAAATTAAAAACGACGTTGGATGCCAACCACCGATAAACCCCACCGAAGAAGTAGTAGTCGTTTGGCTAAACAAACGTTATAACGAATTGTGGTTTTTATTTAGGAAGTATAAGGCTAGTTAGCAGCCAAAAACACAACACACTTCTCGTGTAGTGATCGTTCTACTTTGCAAACTACTGCTTTACCTAACTAGTGAAACAGAATGCAGCGGACGGACTTTTTTCTCCTTCACTAACGTAGTTAGCTAACGTTACTGGCCTGGCACAGAATGAGATCTGACAACTAGCTCTAGTTAGCATAACTGTAGCTAACCCATTCATAGACGCTAACTGCTACGGATCAGAAGGGTTTTCGAAAGGTAAACGTTAGCTAACAAACGCACTTCAACTGTTCGCCAGCTTCACGTCAAGGCTTTACCTATAGCTAGCTAGCTACCAAAACTTTGTCTCGAATAAACGTTTACATGTATATTTGGCGGCTTGCAACCAGTGCAACTTACTCAAGTTTTCTTCACACAGGAGCTCATTGATTCAGCCTCTCCTCTTGTTATGCTGGGTTGGATGAGTTCCCACTCACTGTATAAAACGTAGCTAGTGTTACTAACTTTAGGCTGCTACTGTGTGTGTGTTAAACATGGATTTTTTGCCCCATCTAGCGGCCACAATCAGAACTGCTTTTTATAAAATAAACAATTGCAAAGCGAAAACTTTATATTCAGCATAAATTCCCGCTAAAGTACGCTCGTAGCTCCTTTGCCTGATCTAATTGCCGTCACATAAACTAAGTGGCGTGTATTCATGGGTGGACCCGAAAAATAACAAAATAATATATATATTTCGTCTCTATGCTTCATAATTTTCCTACAATTCGCAAGAGGCTGAATGGGTGCTGTCTGGTGAAAAATGATATGATATTGCTGGCGCCCATAGCGTTGAATAAAGGGAAGCCGGTGAGCGTTTGGCCTCCCTTGATAAAAAATAATAAAATAACCAATCAGTGTTGAGCTAAACTGAGCGAACTCAACTGTGAATGGTCCTGGAGCACCAAAAAAAGTGTCAAGGGAAGACAGCTTGGATTTGGCTTCACACTATTCACATCACACCAAAATCCAAATGTAATTTACAGACAAAAATGGAATTGTTGCATCTCCTTTAGTTTGTGGCTAGCTAGCTAGCTAAAATTGTCCCTTTCCTACATTAACCGTGGATGGAGATAGATATTTGGACTTCATTCTCTGTACTGGCCAATGATTAAAATGGCAATTCGGATCCAACCATAAATACATACATTATGCCCCTGGCCTGAAAGGCTTGAAGTTCAACATGTAGCTAGATGTAGTAGGCTAATGTTAACTCTCGAGCTGCACAGCGGTACTAGAGGCGTCATTACAGACCCTGGTTCGATTCCAGGCTGTATCATAACTGGATGTGAGTCCCATAGGGTGGCGCACAATTGAACCAGCATCGTTAGGGTTTGGCCAAGGTAGGCAGTCATTGTAAATAAGAATTTGTTCTTAACTGAATTGCCTAGTTAAATAAAGGTAAAAAAATACAAATAAACTAGCTGGCCTGGCATTATAGGCAGGTAGCCTTGGACAACAAAAACTAAAAGTGTGTACTGTATGACATAGTCATAGACCTTTAAGGCAACATGAAAGAGGAGGATGGCATTGACGTTTCTCTACAAGTAGGGTGAGTCAACACTACCTGTGCATACAGAAATCAGTACCATGGACAGCAACGTCATATTTAGCTTTGTTTGGACTAAATAGTTTTTTCACTGTTTTAAACTAAGCATAGGTGATTAGATGATGTTGCAGTTGAAATGGCGCAGGAATAGTGGAGGCAGTGCCAGCTCTTTGCAACTTGCAGTAACTCTCCCTGGTACTAAATCAATAGTTGTTTAGTTGGCCGAAAATCTCGGAAACATGAACTTGCTTGGCCATACTGTAGGTCATGTAAACGGTATGTTACATTAAATATGTTTTGTGGACTTCACCGACTAATGTTGCTCTCCGGTTTAGTGAAGAAAGAAAGCTGTGGTTTAATTTATTCTGCCACTGTCTTCTTATTGTCTCGGCCTTAGGCCTATATTACACGGTGTCATGGCATATGAAGTAACAGGTTATAGAGCAAACAATGCAATTATCACAAGACGGGTTGTAATAAGGCTTTTAATCCTGGCTTGGCTTTTTCAGTGATTTACCCATGCACCAATACTGCTTCAACTACACCCCCCCCCCCCCCCCCCCCCCCACCCCCACCCCCATGTGAAAAGCAAACGAAGTGTAGGCTGTGTAAACGGCCCACATCTCTGCTACAGCTATCAAAGTCCGCACCCTGGAGGCCATGGCATGCGAATGTTTATTTTTCTTTGTGGAGTTCTGTACCACCTCTGGCGTAACATCTGCATTGCCGTCCAATTGACCAGTGTGTTGTGAACAATATTAGCGTGAGCAACGATAGTGTAATCGATGATTCATCTTCAAAATAAAAGTCCCCACTAATGCAAACGGATAAAAATAGCAGAATCATGCCACAATTGGACTAGATGTTATATACATTTAACAAGACAATTATGTGTTAATTTGACCCACTGAAAAGTACAAATCAGTTGAAATCTCACATATTTGCATTGGGGGCATACTTTATTTATTTATTTAACCAGGAAGGGTTACAGTACAGCCTAACATATGGATTGTGCATGAAATGGGGTATCAGCCTACTCAGTGACACTCACAGAACACAACTGTGTAGAGTTGACACAAATATGAGTGCCTTGGCTCTTATTGTGGGACTCTAAAACTACTGAAATTAGCAACATTTAGCTCACCAGTCAATCTGTGTATTGAACATTCATATTGCAATGTACAGCCCAACCTATGGATTGAGCAATCAAATTGCTATCAATAAAATCGAATTGTGTACATTGTCCGTAGCTTATGCATGCCCGTACCATAACCCCACCGCCACCATGGGGCATTCTGTTCACAACGTTGAAATCAAGAAAACCGCTCGCCCACACAATGCCATACAGTTGGTCTGCGGTTGTGAGGCTGGTTGGATGTACTGCCCAATTCTCTAAAATGACGTTTGGGGCTGCTTATGGTAGAGCAATTAACATTCAATACTCTGGCAACAGCTCTGGTGTACATTCCTGCAGTCAGCACGCCAATTGCAATTTTCGTTCAGCTCATTTTTTATATTTTTTATTTAACCTTTATTTAACTATGCAGGTCAGTTAAGAACAAATTATTATTTACAATGACAGCCTATGAAACATGAAACATGGGACCAACACTTTACATGTTGCGTTTATATTTTTTTCAGTGTATATAGTTTACACAAATATTAGCTCTTGTATGAATTTGAATTGTTTACAGTTGTGTTGAATTTATATAACAACATTCCAACATTGAATAGCATTATCTAGGCCAATTGTGGCATGATTCCACAACTTCTCGCCGTTTGCATCAGTTTCAATGGGGGACTTTTATTTTGAAGGCGAACCGTTGATTCCAAAAATGTTGCTCACACTGTCGTTCACGACACACACCGACTCTCTGACTGGCGACCAGCCGGGATTGAAAAGGTTGTCCGTAGTATTCTCGAATAACTTAATTGAAAGGCAATAGAACATGGCATCGAATAGTTGCAGTGGAGTTCCCAAATGGGAGAGAAAAACACGTTGGTTTCTTTGTATCTTCGGTTTGTTTTTGTCATTCTATGCTCTGCACGTTGAGATTTCGCGAGAGAGGGACCCTGAGTATCGGGCGATGTGCGACCTGGGAGATTCTGTGAGCTGCTCTAAAGTTTTCACCTCGAGGTAAAATAGTGGAGAATGTATTTTCTTCATGCATAGGCCTATAGTTTATTGATATGTTTTGAAGCCGTTTTCATATTTATTAGTAGCCTAGGCCTATATGTGTGCGATGTTGGGCAATGAACGCACTTCTATAACTCAACCAGCGTGCTAAACACAATTATCGCAGTTCCGTAGCATACGAATAGACAACGTTGTTCATATAATTCATAGATAAAGATGATCTATTATATTTCAAAGAGTCGAGTGACCACTCTAACAATGGAAATACATGGCCTCGAAGATGGAAGGCAGTCGGGAGGAGAGATCAGGTGGAACCATTCTTGCCAATGACAGGGCAGATACGCGAGTGAACAAGGGGCACAACTCCGATATAAAGTAGTTTGTTTTTTAATTGCTGAAATGACACGTGCGTCTTGTTATCAGGGGATTCGTAACAACCGAAGTATTACGAACCTTCTATTCGATCAAATAAGCCTCACGTAGCAAATTAGCAATTACATTTGTTGTTTACCAAATTAAAAAATTCCTCACTTCGTGGTTATTTTCGTAAAACCTCTCGCTTCGCCTCTTCCTGTAGAATCTCCACCCCCTCTCAATGCCACGTACAGCCTACATTTTTATCTGGGCAGCACTGATTGCACTGCACAGGGCCTTATCATTTTTTTAGTTTTTATTTATTTTGATGACCTGCAACACATGCTGGCTTTTAAATTATTTACTCTTTTTTTTGTTAGGTGAATCTTAGTCAAGATGATACCAAAGAAAGTCTATTTTTCTATCGCCTACTTATTATTTTCTATAGCTTGGGTGTGTAGTTTAGTCTTTGGTAGAATCTTGAATTAAATTGTGGCATTCAGATTAGAAAACAATTCACACATGACAGATAGGAGACAGTGCATTGTAGTATTTATAAAAATAGGCCTACACAGTCACAGTAATCAATTTTCATTTAAAAGCTGCACTGATGCCACACAATGACATGCTTGTATCATACTTATCACATTATGCATGACAAAGCGTTGTGTTTTGCCTCTTTTTTGTCAGATGGGGACGTGGTTTTGGGCTTGTACAGTTCTTCTTTGCTAAAGACAGTGTACTGAATCAACCCAACAGTCTGTTGGGGATCATTTTCTACACATTGCAACTGGCTCTGGGTAGGTCAAATACTCTATGTAGGCTACTCTCTTGTGAGTTGAGATGTCTGTTTCTGATCAGTTTAGGCTAACTTTTGACCAACACAATACAGCTCAACTGACCAATTGTCACCCCCCTTTGGATTGTCATTAGCTGACACTGTGATGACAGCTAATCTTACTGGGTTGGGGGTCCATATATATTTTAGTGGTTATTATTTTGAATTATCACTAGGCCGTACACAATAATTTCTTGTCAAGTGCTTTCTAGGGTTGGGTTCAATTTCAATTCTTGAATTTGCTCATTAAGTGGAGAATTAACATTGAGTTCAATTTGAAGATGGTTGAAATTCAAATTGAACTCAACATAAATTCTCCATTTAATGAGCAAATTCAAGAATTTCAATTATGGAATTGATATTAGACTGTTAGAATTGGAATTAAATTTGTAAAAAAGTTTTTTTTTAATTGGAATTCAATATTTGTATATTTAATTGAATTAATGCACTTAGTATAACAAAATGTACTAAAGGAATTGCATTGAATTATATAAAATTGTATTTCTATATTTCCAGTATAACTAGGCTGTCTGAACAGTGACGTGATCAGCCTGAAAGCCCCGGGGAATTGAATTCAAATTTGTAGATTTGAATTACTAGAGTTTACCTAACGTTGGAGTTGAGGGGAATTGAATTCAAATTTGTAGATTTGAATTACTAGAGTTTACCTAACGTTGGAGTTGAGGGGAATTTAATTCACTCTGAATTCAAAGACGGACATGGAATTTAAATGGAATTTACAGGGAGAGGGAATTGAATTACAATGGAATTTGTGGAATTAACCCCAACCCTGTCATATACGATTATTCAACATTTCAGACACCCACGACAGTTCCCCATGTTATGCAGGGATGCTATAATGTCTCTTTACTCACTGGGTTGCATCCCAAATGGCACCCTATTCCCGTTTTGCAACACTTCTGACCAAAGCCCTATGGCAGCCCATAGGGCTCTGGTCAAAAATAGTGTACCAAATAGAGAATAGGTTACCATTTGGGACACACAACCAACATTCACTGTCTCTTGTGTCTACAGGTCAGTCTGTGTCCAGTAGGGCAGCGTTCCTCCTGGTCTTGGCCTCCTGGGTGTCCATGGCTGGATCGCTGTACCTAGCCGGAGTACTTGCCTTCATTCTGGGAGATTTCTGTGTGGTCTGCGTCTCAACCTATGTGGTTAACTTTTTGCTGCTCTTCACCAATCTGAAGAGGAGGACGGGACTGGAAGCAGTCAAGACAAAGACTGGCTGAGAGACTATCTTTGTGTGCATCTCAATAGTCTTAAGTAGTTTTTTCCCCCTTGCCTTCCACCCTACTGCACTGATAATATACAGCGCATTCGGAAAGTATTCAGACCCCTTGACTTTTTCCACATTTTGTTACATTAGACTTATTCTAAAAATACGATTTAAGACATTTTTGCACTTTTAAGAAAAACGGAAATATGACATTTACTTAAGTATTCAGACCTTTTACTCAGTACTTTGTTGAAGCACCTTTGACAGCGATTACAGCCTTGAGTGTTCTTGGGTATCACGCTACAAGCTTGGCAACCCTGCATTTGGGGAGTTTCTCCCATTCATCTCTGCAGATCCTCTCAAGCTCTGTCAGGTTGGGCGGGGAGCGTCATTGCACATCTATTTTCAGGTCTCTCCAGAGATGTTCGATCGGGTTCAAGTCCGGGCTCTGGCTGGGCCACTCAGGACATTCAGAGACTTGTCCCAAAGCAACTCCTGCATTGTATTGGTCGTGTGCTTAGGGTCGTTGTCCTGTTGGAAGGTGAACCTTCACCCCAGTCTGAGGTCCTGAGCGCTCTGGAGCAGGTTTTCATCAAGGATCTCTGTACTTTTCTCTGTTCATCTTTCCCGCAATCCTGACTAGTCTCCCAGTCCCTGCTCCTGAAAAACAACCCCATAGAATGATGGCGTCAGGTTTCCTCCAGATGTGAGGTTTGGCATTCAGGCCAAAGAGTTCCATCTTGTTTCATCAGACCAGAGAATCTTGTATCTCATGGTCTGAGAGTCCTTTATGTGCCTTTTGGCAAACTCCAAGCGGGTTGTCATGGGCAAACCCCAAGCGGGTGGCTTCCGTCTGGCCATTCTATCATAAAGGCCTGATTAATGGAGTGCTGCAGAGGTGGTTGTCCTTCTGGAAGGTCTGGGATAAAAAAATAAATACAATATAAATATAGGACAAAACACACAACACAACAAGAGAGACAACACAACACTACATAAAGAGAGACCTGGTAACCTCCCTGACCAAGGCCCTTCTCCCCCGAGTGCTCAGTTTGGCCCGGGAGGCCAGCTCTAGGAAGAGTCTTGGTGGTTCCAAACTTCTTTCATTTAAGAATGATGAAGGCCACTGTGTTCTATTGGACTTTCAATGCTGCAGACATTTTTTGGTACCCTTCCCCAGTCTGTGTCTTGACATAATCCTGTCTCGGATCTCTATGGACAATTCCTTTGACCTCAAGGCTTGGTTTTTGCTCTGACATGCACTGTCAACTGTGGGACCTAATATTGACAGGTGTGTGCCTTTCCAAATCATGTCCAGTCAATTGAATTGACAACAGGTGGACTCCAATCAAGTTGTAGAAACATCTCAAGGATGATCAATGGAAACAGGATGCACCTGAACTCAATTTCGAATCACATGGCAAATACTTTTTTTATTTTTTACTCTGAATACATTAGTAAAAAATTCTACAAACCTTTTTTCGCTTTGTCATTATGGGGTATTGTGTGTAGATTTATTGAGAATTATTATTTTTTGTCCATTTTAGAATAAGGCCACGTAACAAAATGTGAAAAAAGCCAAGAGCCCTGAATACTTTCCAAATGCACTGTATATAGTTACAATGTGCCATTTAGTAGACACTTTCATCCAAACTGACATACAGCCATGCGCAGATACATTTTGTGTATAGCTGGCCCCAGTGGGAATCGAACCCATTATCCATGGGTTGCAAGCACCATGCACTACTACCTACTGAGCCACCCAGGACCAGCACTAATCTTGACTGATAAAAGAACTGGACAGGTGAAAGCAAATCCCCCAATAGACCTGATACTTATCACCAGTCAACCAAACCTTTTCCAATCAGTGGAAACAGTGAGGAAAGGCGATGAGGTGAGGCAGCGACTTAACATTGTTGAGATGCACCCTGCATTTTATTAAGTGGCCGCAGGCAGTTGAATTGGGTACAAAAAATTGGTTACTGGCAAAGAAAATAAGCTAAACGGATCCTGTGAAAATTAAGCATAGGAATCTTTCAGACCCGGTTTAGCATTACTTAGGACATTGATGCATCAGTGACATTGGGTGCTCTTGGGACTGGTATAAAGGGTTGAGTACATTATAATTATGATACTACATACCCCTATTCTGAAGTGAAAGCAGTTATTCCATCCATCTTTATTGACCAATTCACATTATACTTACATCATCCAGACTGTTACAGATAAATGGGCCAATTCATTCAATGTCTGTTTCTTTTAATAGAATAAAATCGTGTGTTCTCTCATAGCTGCATGTTTCTTCTACGCTGTTCAGCTGGCCAAGCTTGTAATACATGTTTACAGGTACAACTGGTTTATTTGAAGGGGGTATGCACACCACCTTTATGAACCAGTCATAACACCTTTGAGGGTTGCAGTATCGTTCATAACACCGCCTTTAAATAAGTCCCCTTTTAGATCCTTATTTATCCATTGTACCATGAAAATGTGACACGCCATTCAAGCAACAGGCTGGGAGCAGCAGTGTCAGCATTCAAGCATTACCCTTGTAGCAGTTTAGAGGTAAAATGTCTTGCTCAAGGCCTCATTGGCAGTAGGTGATGGCACCAGACCGGGGCATCTTTCAAATACTTTAAGGAGCTGTGCCTTTTTTGGAAGTAACACAGTTGGTTATGTAATATTTGTCAATGCACCCTACGTAGGTAGCTCTTATGTCATCCTTTATACACCATTCATACAGTATGATAAGCATTGATGATTTGTGAAGCATCTATGTCATGCTAAATAAGTAGTTTAATTTAAAGTGGTACCCAAATGTCCACCTGAGGTCCCTGGACTGAAAACACACACCAGAAGGAATTTTAAGATACCACTAGAGATTCCAAAACCTTTATCTTTGCACATGTTGATGAATACGCAACTTAACTGGTACACTTGTATGTCGTTTGCTATACTATACTGGACAAAAATACACAGTTGAAGTCGGAAGTTTACATACACTTAGGTTGAAGTCATGAAAACTAGTTTTTCAACCACTCCACAAATGTATTGTTAACAAACTATAGTTTTGGCAAGTCGGTTAAGACATCTACTTTATGCAATGACACAAGTCATTTTTCCAACAATTGTTTACAGACAGATTATTTCACTTATCACTATCATAATTCCAGTGGGTTAGAAGTTTACCTACACTAAGTTGACTGCCTTTAAACAGCTTGGAAAATTCCAGAAAATGTTGTCATGGCTTTAGAAGCTTCTGATAGGCTAATTGACATAATCTGAGTCAATTGGAGGTGTACCTGTGGATGTATTTCAAGGCCTACCTTCAAACTCAGTGCCTCTTTGCTTGACATCATGGGGAAATCAAAAGAAATCAGCCAAGACCTCCAAATGCATGAAGGTACCACATTTATCTGTACAAACAATAGTACGCAAGTATAAACACCATGGGACCACGCAGCAGTCATACCGCTCAGGAAGAAGACGTTCTCTAACCTAGAGATGAATGTGCTTTGGTGCGAAAAGTGCAAATCAATCCCAGAACAACAGCAAAGGACCCTGTGAAGACGCTGGAGGAAACAGGTACAAAGGTATCTTAGAAGCAAGAAAGAAGCCACTGCTCCAAAACCGCCATAAAAAAGCCAGACTACGGTTTGCAACTGCACATGGGGACAAAGATCATACATTTTGGAGAAATGTCCTCTGATCTGATGAAACAAAAATGGAAGTGTTTGGGCACAATGACCATCGTTAAGTTTGGAGGAAAAAGGGGGAGGCTTGCAAGCCGAAGAACACCATCTCAACCGTGAAGCACGGGGTGGCAGCATCATGTTGTGGGGGTGCTTTGCTGCAGGAGGGACTGGTGCACTTCACAAAATAGATGGCATCATGAGGGAGGAAAATTATGTGGCTATATTGAAGCAACTTCTCAAGACATCAGTCAGGAAGTTCATTCTTGGTCGCAAATGGGTCTTCCAAATGGACAATGATCCCAAGCATACTTCCAACGTTGTGGCAAAATGGCTTAAGGACAACAAAGTCACGGTATTGGAGTGGCCATCACAAAGCCATGACCTCAATCCCTTACAAACAGAACTGTGTGTGTGCGAGCAAGGAGGCCTACAAACCTGACTCAGTTACACCAGCTCTGTCAGGAGGAATGGGCCAAATGGAATAGACAACAGGTGGAAATTATAGGCAATTAGCAAGACACCCCCAATAAAGGAGTGGTTCTGCAGGTGGTGACCACCGACCACTTCTCAGTTCCTATGCTTCCTGGCTGATGTTTTGGTCACTTTTGAATGCTGGCGGTGCTTTCACTCTAGTGGTAGCATGAGACGGAGTCTACAACCCACCCAAGTGGCTCAGGTAGTGCAGCTTATCCAGGATGGTACATCAATGCAAGCTGTGGCAAGAAGGTTTGCTGTGTCTGTCAGCGTAGTGTCCAGAGCATGGAGGCGCTACCAGGAGACAGGCCAGTACATCAGGAGATGTGGAGGAGGCCGTAGGAGGGCAACAACCCAGCAGCAGGACCGCTACCTCCACCTTTGTGCAAGGAGGAGCAGGAGGAGCACTGCCAGAGCCCTGCAAAATGACCTCCAGCAGGCCACAAATGTGCATGCGTCAGCTCAAACGGTCAGAAACAGACTCCATGAGGGTGGTATGAGGGCCCGACATCCACAGGTGGGGGTTGTGCTTACACAAAACCGTGCAGGACGTTTGGCATTTTCCAGAGAACACCAAGATTGGCAAATTCGCCACTGGTGCCCTGTGCTCATCACAGATGAAAGCAGGTTCACACTGAGCACATGTGACAGACGTGACAGAGTCTGGAGACGCCGTGGAGAACGTTCTGCTGCCTGCAACATCCTCCAGCATGACCGATTTGGCAGTGGGTCAGTCATGGTGTGGGGTGGCATTTCTTTGGGGGGCCGCACAGCCCTCCATGTGCTCACCAGAGGTAGCCTGACTGCCATTAGGTACCGAGATGAGATCCTCAGACCCCTTGTGAGACCATATGCTGGTGCGGTTGGCCCTGGGTTCCTCCTAATGCAAGACAATGCTAGACCTCATGTGGCTGGAGTGTGTCAGCAGTTCCTGCAAGAGGAAGGCATTGATGCTATGGACTGGCCCGCCCGTTCCCCAGACCTGAATCCAATTGACCACATCTGGGACATCATGTCTAGCTCCATCCACCAACGCCACGTTGCACCACAGACTGTCCAGGAGTTGGCGGATGCTTTAGTACAGGTCTGGGAGGAGATCCCTCAGGTGACCATCCACCACCTCATCAGAAGCATTCCCAGACGTTGTAGGGAGGTCATACAGGCACGTGAAGGCCACACACACTACTGAGCCTCATTTTGACTTGTTTTAAGGACATTACATCAAAGTTGGATCAGCCTGTAGTGTGGTTTTCCACTTTAATTTTGAGTGTGACTCCAAATCCAGACCTCCATGGGTTGATAAATTTGATTTCCATTGATAATTTTTGTGTGATTTTGTTGTCAGCACATTCAACTATGTAAAGAAAAAAGTATTTAATAAGAATATTTCATTCATTCAGATCTAGGATGTGTTATTTTAGTGTTCCCTTTATTTTTTTGAGCAGTGTACTAATTGAGTGTATGTAAACTTCTGACCCACTGGGAATTTGATGAAATCAAATTTGAAATAAGTCATTCTCTCTACTATTATTCTGCCATCTCACATTCTTAAAAGAAAGTGGTGATCCTAACTGACCTAAAACAGGGAATTTTTACTAGGCTTAAATGTCTGGAATTGTGAAAAACTGAGTTTAAATGTATTTGGCTAAGGTGTATGTAAACTTCCGACTTCAACTGTAAATGCAACATGCCACAATTAACCATTTTAACCCACTGGGGATCCAGGACCTGCCAATCAGAATGAGTTTTTCCCCACACATGGGATTTATTACAGACAGTCAGCTTTCCGGTCTCAGATGATCCTGCAGGTGAAGAAGCCAGATGTGGAGGTCCTGGGCTGGTGTGGTTACACGTGATCTGGGGTTGTGAGGCCGTTTGGACTTACTGCCAAATTCTCTAAAACAACGTTGGAGGCGGCATATCATACGTAAATTCACATTTACATTTCTAGCAAAAGCTCTGGTGGACATTCCTGCAGTCAGCATGCCAATTGCACGCTTGAGACGTGGCATTGTGCTGTGTGACAAAACTGCAAATTGCTGTTTAATCAGCTTCTTAATATGCCACACCTGTCAGGTAGATGGATTATCTTTTCAAAGGTATCATGTTTTAAGGTATGACCCAGGTGCAGACAGTGTTGAAGAAACAAACGTTTCTCAATAATCCAGAGAGGGTGTAAGGTACAGGCCAGTGGGGTCAGGTCAGGCAGAGGTCAGTAATCCAGAGCAGTGGGGAAAAGGTACAGGACGACAGGCAGGCTCAGGGCAGGCAGAACGGTCAGAACCGGGAAACAGGAGCAAGGAACAGGCGGAATCAGGGAAACAAAACGCTGGTAGGTTCTACGAACCAAACAAACTGGCAACAAACAGAGAACACAGGTATAAATACATAGGGGAAGATGGGCGACACCTGGAGGGGGGTGGAGATGAGCACAAAGACAGGTGAAATAGATCGGGCCGTGACGAAAGGAGAAATGCTCACTAATTTGTGCTCGGAATATGAGAGAAATAAGCTTTTTGTACATCTGGAACATTTCTGTGTTCTTTTATTTCGGCTCATGAAACATGGGACCAACACCTTACATGTTGCGTTTATATTTTTGTTCAGTATCAATTATATAGCAGTTTTATTGAATGGCCAGTCAAAGAGGAGCTCAGTGTTCAAAACTGAGTAATATTCAAGGGTCAGAGAGTCGTTCTTCCCCGGTCTCTGCGCCCTGAGATGTTGGCGTGCGTGCACTCAAGTCACATAGGAGGTGAGGCCTGTTACAGACAAGCACGTGACACACTGTATTGGCCAGGAATGCAGAGTGAAATCAAAGACTAAGTCAGTAAATGCACAATCTGCAATGCGCTATGGAGTAACAAAGAGAGACAATGTCCCACGAGCTACCGATGCACCCCTGGCAGATAGTAAATCTAGATCTCTTCCAGCACAGTGGCAAAGCCTTTCTGCTGGTAGTCGATCATTACTCAGACTTCTGGGAGATTGACCTCCTCCCCAACCTCTCAGCAGAGACAACGATAAAAGGCTGCAAGGCTCAGTTTGCCTGCTATGGCCAGCCAGATAGGGTAATTTCAGATAATGGACACCAATTCCTTCGACAGAAGTCATGGATAGCAGCCCGGCCCAGGGCCTCATGGCACGGTGCTTAAAAGCAGCTCTGCCAGTAGCCAGTACTCTCCTGGAGCCATGTGTGGTGACAGACGTGCTGGTGAATCTATGTCACAGAAGACAGGTCTCCAAGTTCTTCTACAATAAATCAGCAAAATACTTACCTGAGCTCAGGGTGGGTGAAACAGTGCGAATGACAAGCCCTGTCTGTCCCGGCCACCAAAATGACTTAATCTGTAAGTTTCCCATTAGGGATTGTTGACAGACAGAGATAAAAGTGAAGAGAGAACATATTTTGATAAAGTTGAAAAAAAGAAAAACTAAACTGTTCATGTTGGAAATTATTACTAGGTTTGTTTTGTTAGTGGAAAAGCTGCAGCAGACAGTCTTCATACACAATGTACTTCCTCACAGTGTGAACAGGTGTGTCAGCGACTCTGTAATATTTATAAGTTGCCGGTATGAGGTACACTTTTCACTGTCTACATGTAGTATTTTGGCACAGCAATACAGTTCACTGATCAAATGGGTCAATATAACAATGGTCGGCCCGTTCATTAGGCAGGATTAGGTGGCCACCTACGGTAGCTGATTGACAGGGTTGCATTTTGTGAGCTAAACTGAACAAGACGCTTCTCCAACACATAAAACCTCACATAATTCTGCCCCAAAACAATGATAATTTCTCTCAGACCATGTGTAACCCCACCAGCCCAGGACGTTCACATCCGGCTTCTTCACCTGTGGGATCGTCTGAGACCAGCCAGCCAGATAGCTGATGAAACTACGTTTGCAAAACTGAAGAATTTCTGCACAACAATGCAAAATGAAAATGTTTGGGAGGCTTTCAAACTTCTGTTTGTTTGGATTCTTGCAGAGACCCCAAAACACCTGCAAGAACATAACATATCTGCAGGTGTTTTAGGGGCTCTGCAAGAATCCAAACAAACTGAAGTTTCCTGCGGCATCCATGTTTTTCCAAATTGATAACTTGAACTGCCATGAACGCACTGAGGTCGGAAATGTCCTAGTCCGAATATCCAAGTGTTGGAAGAAGAAAGAAAATGCTTAAAGTGAGAATATGTTTTTTTCAATAATCTACCTAATGCCCATGTGTTATTTGGGGTATTTCTTAAATGTTTCTATAATCTATTTCAGCCCCAAGTGCCACTAGAGGGCACTATAATATATTAACCTTGGGAATGCAATAGCCTTCCAACTGAGATCTAGCATTCCACATGTACTGAATGGGACAACATGGCCTTGCTGTCTCCGCCCTTGCTGTCTCTGCCTGGCCGGTTCCCCTCTCTCCACTTGGATTCTCTGCCTCAAACCCTATTACAGGGGCTGAGTCACTGGCTTACTGGTGCTCTTCCATGCCGTCCCTGGGAGGGGTGCATCACTTGAGTGAGTCATTGATGTGATCTTCCTGTCTGGGTTGGAGCCCCTCCTTGGGTTGTGCCGTGGCAGAGATCTTTGTGGGCTATACTCGGCCTAGTCTCAGGATGGTAAGTTGGTGGCTGAAGATATCCCTCTAGTGTTGTGCTTTGGCAAGGTGTGTGGGGGTATCGTCGGATGGGGCCACATTGTCTCCCGACCACTCCTGTCTCAAACTCCAGTATTTATGCTGCAGTAGTTTATGTGTCGGGGGGCTAGGGCCAGTCTGTTATATCTGGAGTATTTCTCCTGTCTTATCCGGTGTCCTGTGTGAATTTAAGTATGCTCCTTCTAACTCTCTCTCTTTTTCTCTCATTCTTTCTCTCTTTCTTTCTCTCTCTCTCGGAGGACCTGAGCCCTAGGGCCATGCCTCAGGATTACCTGGCCTGATGACTCCTTGCTGTCCCCAGTCCACCTGGCCTTGCTGCTGCTCCAGTTTCAACTGTTCTGCCTGCGGCTATGGAATCTGGACGTGCTACCTGTCCCAGACCTGCTGTTTTCAACTCTCTAGAGACAGCAGGGGCGGTAGAGATACTCTTAATGATCGGCTATGAAAAGCCAACTGACATTTACTTCTGAGGTGCTGACCTGTTGCACCCTCGACATCCCCTGTGATTATTATTATTATTTTACCCTGCTGGTCACCTATGAACATTTGAACATCTTGGCCATGTTCTGTTATAATCTCCACCCAGCACAGCCAGAGAGGACTGGCCATCCCTCATAGCCTGGTTCCTCTCTAGGTTTCTTCCTAGGTTCTGGCCACAGTGCTTCTACACCTGCATTGCTTGCTGTTTGAGGTTTTAGGCTGGGTTTCTGTACAGCACTTTGAGATATCAGCTGATGTAAGAAGGGCTTTATAAATACATTTGATTTGATTTGATTTAGCTGCAAATAGATGACCACACCTTCAGGAGACATCTGTTACCCACGCCCAGTTTGACAACCTTACCATCCAACTGAAACAGCAGGAGCTCGACAACGCACATCAGCCTGAACGTTGCCCTAAAGTTCCTCTGATCAATGAAGTCCTGGGGCCTCATTTATGAATCATGCATAGGCACAAATCTGTGCATAAACCATGCATGGGATTATTTCCACTCAAAGTGTGAGATTTATTGATATGAACATTTGCTTGAGAGTGTGCATAAATTTACCCACAGCCATGACAATGAATATGCACAGGTGCCAAGTAGTGGAATAAGAGAACTGCTTGTCAAGCGTAGAATGGTGAAAATACTGTATCTGTTGAAAATCTCTGAAATTGTAAGAGTAATGAAATAATTGTTTGATTTCCATTGTGAATTCATGCAATATAACTTCACAGGCCATAGCATATAATTTGACCACAGTGAGTGCATTTGTTATGTTAAATCCATGCAAAGTACAGTCATTTGTTAAATTTGAGGCACATGTGAAAGTGACCAACCATTGTTGAAATACTGTAACAATGTGATAATGGGAAATTGAATGAGAGATGGCTGATCTTCCTCTGTTGTAGGATTTGGCACACTCTGCAGAGAGCAGGGTTTTGGAGACAGGTGGGACTTTTTTGCATAAAGTACAGATTGGTTTTAGGAAAGAAAATCTCCTAGGATTTTTGCGAGGATTTAAGACCTGTTTTAGAAAAGTAAATACATGCTTTTCCAGTGCACTTCCAAGTGCTATCCATCCTCGGGTTTTTGGCAATGGGCACTTTTCAGCAGGAGCTTGCCCACCGGCATCTCACAGCCCTCAATGAGCCAATGTTTTGCATGCAATCATCAGAAAAACGAACAGTATCATACAATATCCATACAACATTATACAACAGGTTGAAGTTTAGGGGTTTCTTTGCCATCAATGGGTTCCTAAAACATTAATGGAACGGTGGCGACCAGTCATTCAGGGCAGGTGGGGAAGAGCCCCACCTGTTTTGAGCCCCACCTGTTTAGCAAAAAAAAACAATTACAATAATTTTTTGTTGTTGCCTGTTTCGCATGTTATTTTGGAATTAATACGTGTCACATATCAGTTTGCAAACAATCCCAAAAATTATTTTATTAAGTTAATAAAGCCGCCTACAAAACATGGTCTCTTTTTTGGTTTCTTGAGTAAGGCAGCTCCAAAATGCAGGTGTTTCAGCCTAGCTCAGTGCATTTTGTGGCTGAGGGGCAGCCAGTGGAAAATACAGAGCATAGGGGTTGGTAATCGTCTCTAGTTGCACCATGATTGGCTCAGTGTTCTGTCACCAAAAAATCTTCAAGGAGAGCTAAGAAGTTCAAACCCCCTTGGGTGCTGCCATAGATTTACAGTAAAAGTGCCTATCCAAGAAGGCTCAAGTCATTGGAAATAAATAAAATATCTAGAGTAGCTTTGCTTGGACTAATGTCAAAATCAAAATCTTAGCTAGCAAGCTTGACACGCAGTCATCATGAATCACATCAGCAATCTACTGGCAAATCCCTTTCAATCCTTGTCATGTGAAGATAAATTGTAGCTAAAATGTATCGGTCCTCATCGGCCATAAACATTACATAAGTTGGAAATTGCAAATTCAACAATAAGTGGTTTGTAAGGAATCAGTGCAAGCTAAATGCAAGCTTTTCAAAGCAATCACAATTTTTCTTCCCCTGCTTGATCTTTGGTGGAGAGGGTGTGTGGTCAAAGTCTGGGTTTAAGGCTCTCTTTTTCAAGCTTAAAAGGATAAACATTCACACTCAACACCATGGGCCAGAAAAGGTTGAATACATTGGCCATGCTGTCAATCCAGCATGATTTCTGCCAAGATCAAAGCAACTGGAAACTCAGAACTGGGAAATCTCAGACTTCAGTGAGTCCGAGACAAAACGAGCTCCGAATGGGAAAATACATTTTTGAACGGTCATCCAATCGGAATTCTCGAGCTCTGACCTGAAGATCACTGACATCATGATTCAACCTTGTTTTTTCCCCAGTTGTCTTGAAAAAAAACATACATCCAGAGAATGACAGACTTTGATGAAAGTTTCATGACAAAATTTGCCCACAAGTAGGACCGGCGCGCCACCTTCCTCTTCAAGTGAGCACAGCACAACAACGGTGAGTAACAATTTTTTGGCTTGGTTTTTAGCTCTGACATACACTGTCAACTGTGGGACCTTATATAGACAGGTGTGTGCCTTTCCAAATAATGTACAATCATTTGAATCAAGTTGTTGAAACATCTCAAGGATGATCAATGGAAACAGGATGTACCTGAGCTCATTTTCGAGTCTCATAGCAAAGAGTCTGAATACGTATGTAAATAAGGTGTTTTTATTTTTAATAAAATTGCAAACATGTCTAAAAACCTGTTTTCGCGTTTGTCATTATGGGGTATTGTGTGTAGATGGATTAAATACATCATTTTCGGGGTCAATTTTTGAATAAGGGTGTAACGTAAATGTGGAAAAAGTCACTTGGTCTGAATACTTTCCGAATTCACTGTACATCAGCGGACATTTCTTGAGCAGTTTGAGCTGACGTTGCAGGCCAGCTCAGTGCTGCCACCTCTCATTGAGTATCTCAAGTTGAAGGCCGACCGGTGTACTGCAGGCTGCCAGTAGAACCTGAACTATCCCTCTTGTGCGCTTTTATTTTATAGAATAAAATAATCGGTTTAAGGACATACATCTGGTGTAATAGAATAAATGATTGGTAACAGGAATGAGTTTTAACATGAATATTGCACACGAAGATGGCAATTTTCCCCATTCACTATATGGGGGATCCTGATTTCTGAAAACAACAGCCTGCAGTAGGTAGCAGAAAGCGGATGATTCCGGTTGTCATGGATACAGTATTTTCAAACTAACTTCCGTTTCCCCTGAAAAAACCTATGTGGTGACTTCGCTCATGCTCTTTTTATACCTGCTACGTTAGGTTAGGACTCCTCTAAAAATCACAAGCAAATCACCACAGCGTGAGGGTGTTCCCAAAGCATATCGTTGATGCCACGTAGGGACAGACCGCAAATCTCAGTTCACAATGCATGTATCATGTCATCAGCTCATAACTTTTTTCTTGCGACAGATACATTTGTCTATGTTTTTTTGCATTGGATATATTTACCATATCATATGGAGACAGAAACATAAACCTTTTACCTTATCATAAGTAGTCAATTGAAAATGATTAAATCCTTGCAATTGATATAAAAAAAACAATTTAGTTATGAATCAAACTTTAATTAAATGAGTTGACTCTGCCTAGCTCCACTCCTATTCCCCAGGCGCTCTCTTTTGACGACTTCTGTAACCGTAATAGCCTTGGTTTCATGCATGTTAACATTAGAAGCCTCCTCCCTAAGTTTGTTCTATTCACTGCTTTAGCACACTCTGCCAACCCGGATGTTCTAGCTGTGTCTGAATCCTGGCTTAGGAAGACCACCAAAAACTCAGACATTTTAATTCCAAACTACAACATTTTCAGACAAGATAGAACTGCCAAAGGGGGCGGTGTTGCAATTCTACTGCAAAGATAGCCTGCAGAGTTCTGTCCTACTATCCAGGTCTGTACCCAAACAATTTGAACTTCTACTTTTAAAAATCCACCTCTCTAAAAACAAGTCTCTCACCGTTGCCGCCTGCTATAGACCACCCTCTGCCCCCAGCTGTGCTCTGGACACCATATGTGAACTGATTGCCCCCCATCTATCTTCAGAGTTCGTGCTGCTAGGCGACCTAAACTGGAACATGCTTAACACCCCAGCCATCCTACAATCTAAACTTGATGCCCTCAATCTCACACAAATAATCAATGAACCTACCAGGTACCTCCCCAAAACCTTAAACACGGGCACCCTCATAGATATCATCCTAACCAACTTCCCCTCTAAATACACCTCTGCTGTCTTCAACCAAGATCTCAGCGATCACTGCCTCATTGCCTGCATCCGTAATGGGTCAGCGGTCAAACGACCTCCACTCATCACTGTAAAACGCTCCCTGAAACACTTCTGCGAGCAGGCCTTTCTAATCGACCTGGCCGGGGTATCCTGGAAGGATATTGATCTCATCCCGTCAGTAGAGGATGCCTGGATATTTTTTTTAAATGCCTTCCTAACCATCTTAAATAAACATGCCCCATTCAAGAAATTTAGAACCAGGAACAGATATAGCCCTTGGTTCTCCCCAGACCTGACTGCCCTTAACCAACACAAAAACATCCTATGGCGTTCTGCATTAGCATCGAACAGCCCCCGTGATATGCAGCTGTTCAGGGAAGCTAGAAATCATTATACACAGGCAGTTAGAAAAGCCAAGGCTAGCTTTTTCAAGCAGAAATTTGCTTCCTGCAACACTAACTCAAAAAAGTTCTAGGACACTGTAAAGTCCATGGAGAATAAGAACACCTCCTCCCAGCTGCCCACTGCACTGAAGATAGGAAACACTGTCACCACTGATAAATCCACCATAATTGAGAATTTCAATAAGCATTTTTCTACGGCTGGCCATGCTTTCCACCTGGCTACTCCTACCCCGGACAACAGCACTGCACCCCCAACAGCAACTCGCCCAAGCCTTCCCCATTTCTCCTTCTCCCAAATCCATTCAGCTGATGTTCTGAAAGAGCTGCAAAATCTGGACCCCTACAAATCAGCCGGGCTAGACAATCTGGACCCTTTCTTTCTAAAATTATCTGCCGAAATTGTTGCCACCCCTATTACTAGCCTGTTCAACCTCTCTTTCGTGTCGTCTGAGATTCCCAAAGATTGGAAAGCAGCTGAGGTCATCCCCCTCTTCAAAGGGGGGGACACTCTTGACCCAAACTGCTACAGACCTATATCTATCCTACCGTGCCTTTCTAAGGTCTTCGAAAGCCAAGTCAACAAACAGATTACCGACCATTTCGAATCTCACCATACCTTCTCTGCTATGCAATCCGGTTTCAGAGCTGGTCATGGGTGCACCTCAGCCACGCTCAAGGTCCTAAACGATATCTTAACCGCCATCGATAAGAAACATTACTGTGCAGCCGTATTCATTGATCTGGCCAAGGCTTTCGACTCTGTCAATCACCATATCCTCATCGGCAGACTCGACAGCCTTGGTTTCTCAAATGATTGCCTCGCCTGGTTCACCAACTACTTCTCTGATAGAGTTCAGTGTGTCAAATCGGAGGGTCTGCTGTCCGGACCTCTGGCAGTCTCTATGGGGGTGCCACAGGGTTCAATTCTTGGACCGACTCTCTTCTCTGTATACATCAATGAGGTCGCTCTTGCTGCTGGTGAGTCCCTGATCCACCTCTACGCAGACGACAACATTCTGTATACTTCCGGCCCTTCTTTGGACACTGTGTTAACAACCCTCCAGGCAAGCTTCAATGCCATACAACTCTCCTTCCGTGGCCTCCAATTGCTCTTAAATACAAGTAAAACTAAATGCATGCTCTTCAACCGATCGCTACCTGCACCTACCAGCCTGTCCAACATCACTACTCTGGACGGCTCTGACTTAGAATACGTGGACAACTACAAATACTTAGGTGTCTGGTTAGACTGTAAACTCTCCTTCCAGACCCATATCAAACATCTCCAATCCAAAGTTAAATCTAGAATTGGCTTCCTATTTCGCAACAAAGCATCCTTCACTCATGCTGCCAAACATACCCTTGTAAAACTGACCATCCTACCAATCCTCGACTTTGGCGATGTCATTTACAAAATAGCCTCCAATACCCTACTCAACAAATTGGATGCAGTCTATCACAGATAGACCCACTGGCTCCATGTCATCTACAAGACCCTGCTAGGTAAAGTCCCCCCTTATCTCAGCTCGCTGGTCACCATAGCATCTCCCACCTGTAGCACACACTCCAGCAGGTATATCTCTCTAGTCACCCCCAAAACCAATTCTTTCTTTGGCCGCCTCTCCTTCCAGTTCTCTGCTGCCAATGACTGGAACGAACTACAAAAATCTCTGAAACTGGAAACACTTATCTCCCTCACTAGCTTTAAGCACCAACTGTCAGAGCAGCTCACAGATTACTGCACCTGTACATAGCCCACCTATAATTTAGCCCAAACAACTACCTCTTTCCCAACTGTATTTAATTTTAATTAATTTATTTATTTTGCTCCTTTGCACCCCATTATTTTTTATTTCTACTTTGCACATTCTTCCATTGCAAAACTACCATTCCAGTATTTTACTTGCTATATTGTATTTACTTTGCCATCATGGCCTTTTTTGCCTTTACCTCCCTTCTCACCTCATTTGCTCACATTGTATATAGACTTGTTTATACTGCATTATTGACTGTATGTTTGTTTTTACTCCATGTGTAACTCTGTGTCGTTTTATCTGTCGAACTGCTTTGCTTTATCTTGGCCAGGTCGCAATTGTAAATGAGAACTTGTTCTCAACTTGCCTACCTGGTTAAATAAAGGTAAAATAAAATATAAAAAAATAAATAAAATATAGGATGATTTCACTGAACAACAAAAGGGAATATTGAGTGATCCCGAATGATCCATCGCATCTCTCAAAAACTTTTTCAACATACATCTGTAAAATGATAGTCTAGAAACTAAAGCGTTGGTTGTCTTCCTCTCAGGCTTCCATGTCTTCTCCATGGACCTCAATGTCCACCTCTTGAACATCAGACTGAGGTCTCATCTTCACTGTCACTTTTGGCTTGTTGTCAGGCTCAAAAAGTCTCAAATTTGCCCAGATGGTCACCAATTTTTCAACCGTTGTATTGGTCAGCCTGTTGCGTGCTTTACTGTTTGTGTTCCCAATCAATAACCAGTTGCGCTCCGAGGTGGCTGGGAGACGGTTTGTGGGGCCATTTAAAGTCCTGAGGAGAGTGAACGAGGTTTGTTATAGGTTACAACTTCCACCCGATTACTGTATTAACCCGTCATTCCATGTGTCTCTCCTCAGGTCGGTGGTGGCTGCACCCAGGAGTCTGAGGTGCAGGAGGTTCCTCCGCCCCCTCTGGACATCGGGGGTCCCAGCGTACTCCGTTCGCTCCATACTGGAATTGATGCGCTGGGCGAGGGGCCTTCAGTATCTTGTGGAGTGGGAGGGGTATGGTTCCGGAGGAGAGGTGCTGGGTTCCAGTTGAGGTCAATGCTGTAGGAGTTCCACCGTCTTCATCCGGATCGCCCTGCACCTCGCCCTCTGGGTCGTCCCCGATGCCAGTGTCTGCGCGGCTCCGAAGTTGGTCCCTCTCCTGGTTCGGGCGGCGTTCGGCGTTCGACGTTAACAGCCTTCTAGCCATTGCCGATCCACCTTTCATTTTCCATTGGTTTTGTCTTGTCTTCCCTCACACCTAGTTTCAATCTCATCAATTACATGTTGTGTATTTAACCCTCTGTTTCCCCCATGTACTTGTCCGGAATTGTTTCTTGTAAGTGCTTGTGCACGTATTGTCTGGTGTGCGTCGGGTTATGTACCCATTTATTGATTGTTCTGTTTTCCGGTGGGTTATTATTATTCAACTGCGCCGTTGGAAACACAGTTTTTGCTCTCCTGGGTCTGACTTCTCTGCCGCCAGTAAGCACCCCTTACAATTCCACTATAGTAAATGACAGATTGGAAGTCTGTACAGAACAACATTTTTCCAAAACATCTTGACAGTTTGAAATATTGAACTAAAATAATACTGCAATAAATGTGGCAAATAAATTATATTTTTGTCCTGAATACAAAGCATTATGTTCGGGGCAAATCCAACACATCACTGAGTACCACTTTTCATATTTTCAAACATACTAACCTGAATGAAAAGAAGGAAGTTTGTACAGAATAAAAAAATATTTCAAAACATGCATACAGTTTGCAATAAGGCACTGAAGTAAACCTGCAAGAACTGTGACAAAGAAGTTAACTTCATGTCCTGTATTTGGGGCAAATCCAACAACACATCACTGAGTACCCCTCTTCATATTGTCAAGCATGGCGGTGGCTGCATCATTTTATGGGTATGCTTGTCATCGGCAAGGATTTGTGAGTTTTCTGTTAGGATAAAAAGAAACGGAAGAGCTAAGCAAAACAATTATAGAGGAACACCTAGTTCAACAGATACTTTCCAACAGATACTGGGAGACAAATTCACCTTCCAGCTGGACAATAACCTTAAACACAAGGCCAAAAATACACTGGATTTGCTTGCCAAGATGACAATGAATGTTTCTGAGTTTCCGAGTTACCGTTTGGATTTAAATCAGCTTGAAAATCTATGACAAGACTTGAAAATGGCTGTCTAGCAATGATCAACAGAAGAACTTGACAGTGATTTAATTTTTTAAAGAATGATGTGCGAGTATCATACCATGCAGGTGTGCAAAGCTTTTAGAGGCTTACCCAGAAAGACTCACAGCTGTAATCACTACCTAAGGTGATTCTAACATGTATTGAATGAAGGCAGGTATAATGTTGAGGGTGAAAATGGTTTAATAATATACAGTTTAAGTTGGACGTTTACAAACACCTTAGCCAAATACATTTAAACTCAGTTCTTCACAATTCCTGACATTTAATCCTAGTAAAAATTGTGTGAGTAAATATTCATTATACTCCACGATGCGTCGTGCCTAAGAACAGCCCTTAGCCATGGTATATTGGCCATATAACACACCCCCTCGTGCCTTATTGCTTAAATTGCTTAAAGAAAACAACATTATCTTCAGTTAATGCCAAGTAGCATGTTCTGAAAGGTCGTAACATTAACACATTAATTCAACCAGAGGTTTCATAATAGCCAGTGTGTGGATAAGTTACTTGGAAAAGTAATACATTACATATTACTTGTTATATTTAACAAAAGTAACGCGTTACTTGACAATACTTTCATGAAAAAAATCTTTATCTCACCGTTAGTTTGACTGTTGGGGGGAGCGTGCGCTGTACCAAGGAATGTGAATATATTTAGGTGATTTAAATGATTAGGCTAACTTTCTAACTAACCTTCTATTCTTGCCAATCCATTATTCTTCTACCTACTATGATGGAGTGTGAAGCATGTTTCATGCATAGACATTCTAACAAAGAACATCATCACATTTACTGTTTCACCATTACGGAGACAAACAGCAAAGGCTTTTCAGGCAGTATTTTAAGTATCTAAATATTGTGTAACCTACCAATCAATGTATATAGAGAGAGAAGTGGCATGGAGTGCACAACCTCTCAATATTGCAGTCCAGAAATGAGAGCTTTACCATCTATGCCAAAAGCCTGAGCCGCTGATGCAGACAGTAGAACTGTCATCAATCCATGATTCCGTATCCCCCCCCCCCCCTCTAGGGGAATTTGTGTGGCCAGCCACCATAGTTGTATCGAAAGGATCAAATCAAATCAAATCAAATAAATCAAATCAAATTTATTTGTCACATACACATGGTTAGCAGATGTTAATGCGAGTGTAGCGAAATGCTTGTGCTTCTAGTTCCGACAATGCAGTAATAACGAACAAGTAATCTAACTAACAATTCCAAAAAAAACTACTGTCTTATACACAGTGTAAGGGGATAAAGAATATGTACATAAGGATATATGAATGAGTGATGGCACAGAGCAGCATAGGCAAGACACAGCAGATGATATCGAGTACAGTATATACATATGAGATGAGTATGTAAACCAAGTGGCATAGTTAAAGTGGCTAGTGATACATGTATTACATAAGGATGCAGTCGATGATATAGAGTAAAGTATCTACGTATGCATATGAGATGAATAATGTAGGGTAAGTAACATTATATAAGGTAGCATTGTTTAAAGTGGCTAGTGATATATTTACATCATTTCCCATCAATTCCCATGATTAAAGTGGCTGGAGTAGAGTCAGTGGCATTGACAGTGTGTTGGCAGCAGCCACCCAACGCTAGTGGTGGCCGCCCAACAGTCCGACGGCCTTGGGATAGAAGCTGTTCCTCAGTCTCTCGGTCCCAGCTTTGATGCACCTGCACTGACCTCGCCCTCTGGATGACAGCGGGGTGAACAGGCAGCGGCTCGGGTGGTCGATGTCCCCGATGATCTCCATGGCCTTCCTGTAGCATCGGGTGGTGCAGGCGTCCTGGAGGGCAGGTAGTCTGCCCCCGGTGATGCGTTGTGCAGACCCCACTACCCTCTGGAGAGCCCCACGGTTGAGGGCGGTGCAGTTGCCATACCAGGCGGTGATACAGCCCGCCAGGATGCTCTCGATTGTGCATCTGTAGAAGTTTGTGAGTGCTTTTGGTGACAAGCCGAATTTCTTCAGCCTCCTGAGGTTGAAGAGGCGCTGCTGCGCCTTCTTCACGATGCTGTCTGTGTGAGTGGACCAATTCAGTTTGTCTGTGATGTGTATGCCGAGGAACTTAAAACTTGCTACCCTCTCCACTACTGTTCCATCGATGTGGATGGGGGGGTGTTCCCTCTGCTGTTTCCTGAAGTCCACAATCATCTCCTTAGTTCTGTTGACGTTGAGTGTGAGGTTATTTTCCTGACACCACACTCCGAGGGCCCTCACCTCCTCCCTGTAGGCCGTCTCGTCGTTGTTGGTAATCAAGCCTACCACTGTTGTGTCGTCCGCAAACTTGATGATTGAGTTGGAGGCGTGCGTGGCCACGCAGTCGTGGGTGAACAGGGAGTACAGGAGAGGGCTCAGAACGCACCCTTGTGGGGCCCCAGTGTTGAGGATCAGCGGGGAGGAGATGTTGTTGCCTACCCTCACCACCTGGGGGCGGCCCGTCAGGAAGTCCAGTACCCAGTTGCACAGGGCGGGGTCGAGACCCAGGGTCTCGAGCTTGATGACGAGCTTGGAGGGTACTATGGTGTTGAATGCCGAGCTGTAGTCGATGAACAGCATTCTCACATAGGTATTCCTCTTGTCCAGATGGGTTAGGGCAGTGTGCAGTGTGGTTGAGATTGCATCGTCTGTGGACCTATTTGGGCGGTAAGCAAATTGGAGTGGGTCAAGGGTGTCAGGTAGGGTGGAGGTGATATGGTCCTTGACTAGTCTCTCAAAGCACTTCATGATGACGGATGTGAGTGCTACGGGGCGGTAGTCGTTTAGCTCAGTTACCTTAGCTTTCTTGGGAACAGGAACAATGGTGGCCCTCTTGAAGCATGTGGGAACAGCAGACTGGTATAGGGATTGGTTGAATATGTCCGTAAACACACCGGCCAGCTGGTCTGCGCATGCTCTGAGGGCGCGGCTGGGGATGCCATCTGGGCCTGCAGCCTTGCGAGGGTTAACACGTTTAAATGTCTTACTCACTTCGGCTGCAGTGAAGGAGAGACCGCATGTTTTCGTTGCAGGCCGTGTCAGTGGCACTGTATTGTCATCAAAGCGGGCAAAAAAGTTGTTTAGTCTGCCTGGGAGCAAGACATCCTTGTCCGTGACTGGGCTGGGTTTCTTCCTGTAGTCCGTGATTGACTGTAGACCCTGCCACATGCCTCTTGTGTCTGAGCCGTTGAATTGAGATTCTACTTTGTCTCTGTACTGGCGCTTAGCTTGTTTGATAGCCTTGCGGAGGGAATAGCTGCACTGTTTGTATTCAGTCATGTTACCAGACACCTTGCCCTGATTAAAAGCAGTGGTTCGCGCCTTCAGTTCCACACGAATGCTGCCATCAATCCACGGTTTCTGGTTGGGGAATGTTTTAATCGTTGCTATGGGAACGACATCTTCAACGCACGTTCTAATGAACTCGCACACCGAATCAGCGTATTCGTCAATGTTGTTGGCTGACGCAATACGAAACATCTCCCAGTCCACGTGATGGAAGCAGTCTTGGAGTGTGGAGTCAGCTTGGTCGGACCAGCGTTGGACAGACCTCAGCGTGGGAGCTTCTTGTTTTAGTTTCTGTCTGTAGGCAGGGATCAACAAAATGGAGTCGTGGTCAGCTTTTCCGAAAGGGGGGCGGGGCAGGGCCTTATATGCGTCGCGGAAGTTAGAGTAACAATGATCCAGGGTCTTTCCACCCCTGGTTGCGCAATCGATATGCTGATAAAATTTAGGGAGTCTTGTTTTCAGATTAGCCTTGTTAAAATCCCCAGCTACAATGAATGCAGCCTCCGGATAAATCGTTTCCAGTTTGCAGAGAGTTAAATAAAGTTTGTTCAGAGCCATCGATGTGTCTGCTTGGGGGGGATATATACGGCTGTGATTATGATCGAAGAGAATTCTCTTGGTAGATAATGCGGTCTACATTTGATTGTGAGGAATTCTAAATCAGGTGAACAGAAGGATTTGAGTTCCTGTATGTTTCTTTCATCACACCATGTCACGTTGGCCATAAGGCATACGCCCCCGCCCCTCTTCTTACCAGAAAGATGTTCGTTTCTGTCCGCGCGATGCGTGGAGAAACCCGCTGGCTGCACCGCTTCGGATTGCGTCTCACCAGTGAGCCACGTTTCCTTGAAACAGAGAACGTTACAGTCTCTGATGTCCCTCTGGAATGCTACCCTTGCTCGGATTTCATCAACCTTGTTGTCAAGAGACTGGACATTGGCAAGAAGAATGCTAGGGAGTGGTGCACGATGTGCCCGTCTCCGGAGTCTGACCAGAAGACCGCTTCGTTTCCCTCTTTTTCTGAGTCGTTTTTTTGGGTCGCTGCATGGGAACCATCCCGTGGCGCTGGTTGTAAGGCAGAACACAGGATCCGCATCGCGAAAAACATATTCTTGGTCGTACTGGTGGTGAGTTGACGCTGATCTTATATTCAGTAGTTCTTCTCGGCTGTATGTGATGAAACCTAAGATGACCTGGGGTACTAGTGTAAGAAATAACACGTAAAAAAACAAAAAACTGCATAGTTTCCTAGGAACGCGAAGCGAGGCGGCCATCTCTGTCGGCGCCGGAGACTAGTGACCACCCCGGTCACCAATGTAGCCAACCGATGTAGCAGAATGCAATATCAAGATCGTGTGGTCGAGAGACAAGAACTATACCATCTAGGGCAAAAGCCTGGACTCCTGATGGGGGCAATAGAATTCTCATCACTGCATGTTACAATAGTAAAACAAAGGGTATGTAAACTTCCGACATCGACAGACAGACAGACAGACAGACAGACAGACAGACAGACAGACAGACATATCTAAGAAAACACTGAAAAAGGTGACATGGCTTGCAGCCCATGAAGATTATTTTTATTTGTTTATGTTTGAAAATTGTCTCTGTTATATTAATCTATAATGAGCCTTTGACTGATCAGTGGGCAATAGCCGGTCTCCCTACCAAGATGAGCAGGCTCGGTTTTCTGATAGGCTGAGGTCACGCAAACTCACATTCAAAGTCACATTCATCAGCAAAGAGACCTCACAATCAATCGCCGACCGCATTACCTCCCGAGAGAATTCTGTCCGGTCATTGTCACAGCCATGTATATTAAGGCGATACCACAAAAGCTCTCAAGGAACTACACTGGACTTGGTGCAAACTGGAAACCGCATATCCTGCGGCCACATTTATTGTAGCTGGGGACTTTAATATAGCAAATCTTAGGAAAATGCTACCGAAGTTCTATCAACACATTGCCTGCGCCACTTGCGCATCAAACACTCTCAACCATTGCTACTCTCCCTTCCAGGATGGTTACAAGGTCCTGCCCCACCCTCCCTTCACCAAATCAGATCACGCCTCCATCCTACTCCTCCCTTCCTATAGGCAGAAACTCCAACAGGGAGTACCCGTGGTAAGGACTATTCAACACTGGTCTGACCAATCGGAATCCATGCATCAGATTGTTTTGATCACACAAACTGGGATATGTTTCAGGTTGACTCTGAAAATAACATTTACTTGTACACTGACATGGTGACTGAGTTCATCAGGAAGTGTATAGGGGATGTTGTTCCCACTGTGACAATTAAAACCTATCCAAACCAAAAAACGTTGATCATGGCAGCATTCGCACAAAACTGAAAGCACAAACCACCGCATTTAACCATGGCAAGGTGACTTGGCATATGGCCGAGTCCAGTACAGTTATGGCCTTCGTAAGGCAATCAAACAGGCATAACGTCAGTACACAGAAAAAGTGGAGTCGCAATTCAATGGCTCAGACACTAGACGTATGTGGCATGGACTCCAGACAATCACGGATTATAAAGGGAAAACCAGCCACGTCGTGGATATCGACATCTTGCTCCCTGACAAGCTAATCACCTTCGCCCGCTTCGAGGAAAACACAGTGCCACTGCTCCCGTGGACTGTGAGCGCACGTTCTCTGTGGCTGAGGTGAGTAAGACAGCAGACCAGCTGGCTGGAGTGTTTCATGAACATATTCAATCTCTCCCTATCCCAGTCGGTTGTCTCCACTTCCTTCAAGCAATTTGTCCACCATTGTTCCTGTACCCAACAAAGCGAAGCTAACTGAACTAAATTACTATCGCCCCGTAGCACTCACTACTGTCATCATGAAGTGCTTTGAAAGGCTAGTTAAGAATCATATTACCTACACCTTACCCGATATCCCAAACCCACTGCAATTTGCATAACGCCCCAATAGATCCAAGGATGACGTAATCACCGTTGCACTGCACTATCCAATCTGGACGAGAAATACCTATGTAAGAATGCTGTTAATTGACTACAGCTCAGCATCCAACACCTTGGTACCATCCAAGTTCATCATTAAGGTCTGAACTCCGCCCTGGGAAACTGCTTCCTGAAATTCCTGACGGGCTGCCCCCTGGGGGTGAGCGTAGGCAACAACAGGTAGCCTAGTGGTTAGAGCATTGTGCCAGTAACCGAAAGGTTGCTAGATCAAATCCCCGAGCTCACAAGGTACAAATCTGCCGCTCTGCCCCTGAACAAGGCAGTTAACCCACTGTTCCTAGGCTGTCATTGTAAATAAGAATTTGTTCTTAACTGCCTTGCCTAGTTAAATAAAAGCAACCCCTCCACTACAGGGAGGAGAGGAGGGGCCTGGCGGAGTGTTTCCAGGAAAATAACCTCTCCCTCAAAAAAATGAAAGAGCTGATACAGGAGCACCCATCCACATTGAAGGCGCCGCAGTGGAGAAGGGGAAAGCGTAAAGGTCCTTGGCATACACATCATTGGCAATCTGAAAATGGTCCACCCACACAGACAGTATGGTGAAGAAGGTGCAACAGCGCCTCTTCAACCTCAGGAGGCTGAATAATTTATTCTCGGCCCCTAAGACCCCCACAAACTTTTAAAGATCCACTGTGCGCATCCTGTCGGGCTGTACCACCTCCTGGTATGGCAACTGCACCGACCTCAACCGCAGGAATATCAAGAGGGGGCACACTGTCTGCCATTCCAGGACATCTAAAGCATCTAAAGCAGCCAGTGTCACAGGAAGGCCAAGAAGACCCCCGAGTCACGGCCTGTCACCCCGCTACCATCTAGAAGGCGAGGTCAGTACAGGTGCATCAAAGCTGGGACCCATAGAGTGAAAAATAATAATTGTGTGACTTAGCAGTAAGCTAGAATTACAGTGCTACACAAAGTCTTACCAAGACACCAACATTTGCGTTAAGGTAGGCTATTATGGAACCTCTAGTTGAATTAATGTATTCATGTTATTTCCTTTCAGAACATGCTACTTGGCATTAATTGAAGATTGTTGTTTTCAGTTTTAGATTTACTCACACTAACAAAAAGATGGAAGCAACACAAAGCTCATCTTTCAAATTAAAGTTAATAATATACTTTTTGTGTGTTTTTACAACAACTTGTTATAGGGGCAGTTGACATATTTAGAAACGCTTCCTGCTTCCTTGAATATTTCAGCTGACAACACAAAAGGAAACCTGAGAGGGTGAGGTGATGCCGTCAGCGTGTTGAGAAAACAATGACACTGCGGATTAGTCATGAAGTCGAGACAATCGGTTTCTTGAGAATTACACTCGCAAACTAGATGGAAAAACCACAACTGTATTATTAAACCATTATTCACCCTCCACATCATACTTGTCTAGCTAACACTAACGTACTGACCTCAACCATGTTTCCATCAATAGTTACACAAAACATATAAAACATGTATTATTGAATTAAGTACATAACCATGTGCTTAGATTGAATACATCTATGTTACATAGCCCTTTCCTGCAGTCAATCACCAAACGCACCCTCTTTGGCCTCATGGGTGGAATGTTATTAATATTTTTCATAATTGGTAGATACATTCTTAAAAAAATACGAAAATCCAGTGTTTTTTGCTAGAGGTCAACTGATTATGATTATTTCAACGCCGATACCGGTTATTGGAGGACCAAGAAAAGCAGATACTGATTAAATTGGCCGATTTCAATTATAACAATACTGAATGAACACTTTTATTTTAACTTAATATAATACATAAATAAAATATTTTTAGTCTCAAATAAATAATGAAACATGCTCTATTTGGTTTAAATAATGCAAAAACACAGTGTTGGAGAAGAAAGAAAAAGTGCATTATGTGCCATGTAAAAAGCTAACGTTTAAGTTCCTTGCTCAGAACATATGAAAGCTGGTGCTTCAAAATTCCCAGTTCTTCAAAATACCCAGTAAAGAAATATTAGGTTGCAGTTATTATAGGAATGGTCACGTGAACTATTTCTCTCTATACCATTTGTATCTCATAGAACTTTGACTATTAGATGTTCTAATAGGCATTATAGTATTGCCAGCCTAATCTCAGGAGTTGATAGGCTTGAAGTTATAAACGGCGCTGTGACCAAGCATTGCTAAGAGCTGCTGGCAAACGCAGTAAAGTTTGAATGAATGCTTTCGAGCCTGCTGCTGCCTACCACCGCTCAGTCAGACTGCTGTCGTGTCTTTGGCTATGCCGGATTAAGTGATATGACATGCTATTCTATAAAATCATTTCTCTGTAATTAATATCACCTGATTGAGCTAATCATGTAAATGTAATTAACCAGAGAGTCGGGGCACGACGTAATAATATTTATATGTTATCTTCCGAATAAACTCTTAAAGACCTAGTAATATTTTACATCAATAGCAGTCAATATTAATCGTCACCTTAATTCAGTCTCATCTGAAAGTTGTAAATTCTTGGTCTTCACGAACCCTGGCTAACAAGTTGAATCAGCAATACAAAATTGGGTTTAATAATTTATTTACTAAGTACCTAACTAATCACACAGAATTACACATACACATAATTAATCATAACTTGATTACAAATTACGTCATAAAGGAAAATGTCCCTAGCGGGCAGAACAGATATGACAGCTTGTTACACAAAAGAAAAGGGGATGGGTTTGACTGAAAGAGCGGGAAGACTGAGGAACAAAGGGCGAAGCTGTGCTATCGTAAATACAGTATCTGATGCATTCTAAATTACCGCCCATTTGGAAAAGGAAAATGTAATAAATATTTACTCTGAGCTGCGCTTCGGTAGGTTGGTGGTAGATGGAAGGCCGTGTTGCCAAACAGAGTCCTTTGTCCTTTGAAGAATGTCTCTGGTGGTCAATTGGATATGTTGTAGTAACGTCGTTGTGTGATAGACGGGATACTCTGTCTGTTCCTTCCTAACCCTCGTTTGCAGCTGCTGTTGCTAACTCAACGGCTAGGAGGTATCACTTCTGTAGTGAAGAGTTCAAAGTTCATATCATTTGCAACCAAAGCTCACGCTGATGTTGGCTTCGTTCTGTAGTTATTATCTGAACCATTCTGACATCGGACCGTCGTCCTCACATCCTCGGAACAGGAGGTTATATTGTCGCCAAGGCTTTATATAGGGAGAAAAGGGGTGTGTTTCATAGTTCACAACCTATGTCTCTGCACGTTCACTCATGAAAACCCAATTCTCACATTTTAGAAGCTATAATCACATTTCATCCCATCACAAATAATTTAATATTCAAACATTTAAATTGAACAACAATTCTATGTGAATCCGATAACTCTGATGTGTAGACTTTACACTGTAGAGTTTATGTCATCTTATCATTGATGAGAATGTATCAGGTGACAACCGAACTGACATCATATTCATTAAGTACCACTGCATATGTTCAAATGGTCAGATTACCAGAATATAGTTAATTTCCCCACACCTTCTGATGTTCCCAGAATCTCTATGTTAACCAAGAGGTTTGCAAATGTAACATCAGCAGGGTAGAGAGAGAGGAAAAAGGGGGAAGAGGTATTTATGACTGTCATAAACCTACCCCCAGCCCAACGTCATGACACTGCTCTATCAAATATCAAATCATAGACTGAATTATAATATAATAAACACAGAAACACGAGCCTTTGGTCATTAATATGGTCAAATCCGGAAACTATCATATCGGAAAAAACCTTTATTCTTTCAGTGAAATACGGAACCGTTCCGTATTTGATCAATTTGTGGCAACCCTAAGTATAAATATTGCTGTTACATTGCACAACCTAAGTCTAAATATTGTTGTTACATTGCACAACCTTCAATGTTATGTCATAATTACGTAAAATTCTGGCAAATTAGTTGTTCTGGCAAACTGTTGCATATACCCTGACAGTGTGTGCAATGAACGCAAGAGAACTGACACAATTTCCCTAGTTAATATTGCCTGCTAACTTGAATTTCTTTTAACTAAAAATGCAGGATAAAAAATATATACTTCTGTGTATTGATTTTAAGAAAGGCATTGATGTTTATGGTTAGGTACATTTGTACATTTCGCAAATGCGCCTTTGTTAAATCATCACCCATTTGGCAAAGTAGGCTGTGATTTGATGATAAATTAACAGGCACTACATTGATTATATGCAACACAGGACAAGCTAGTTAACCTAGTAATATCATCAACCATGTGTAGTTAACTAGTGATTATGATTGATTGATTGTTTTGTATAAGATACGTTTAATTCTAGCTAGCAACTTACCTTGGCTCCTTGCTGCACTCGCGTAACAGGTGTTCATCCTGCCACGCAGTTTCCTCATGGAATGCAATGTACTCGGCCATAATCAGTATCTAAAAATGCTGTTTACCGATTGTTATGAAAACTTGAAATCGTCCCTAATTAATTGGCCAGTTTTCGCCCATAACCATGTGTGAGAGGTTTATACTTTTGATTCAAAGCAAATGTTTTTAAGACTACCAAGAATCACTCGGTGTGACTCTGATTAAGCCACTGCAATAAAAGGTTATTTACTGCTCTTGACTACGACAGGGGTGGACTGGGACAAGAAACCAGCCCTGGCATTTTATCCACACCAACCGACATCACTGAGCACGCTGCCAACTCATTTGTTTACTTCCCGAGCAAAGTCCATTTTTTGTCTCCTAGACTGTAGGATGTTGCTCAGCCTCTGAATGTCAAAGAAACAAAATAATTCTATCCCCATATGCATTGGAGTCACGTTTCTCCCAGGTATTTTACAACTTGTTTCTAGCATAAAGCATCGTCAACCAAAGCGCTGTTATAGATCAATTCATATAATTATGTCTGTTTTTATATTCTTCAAAATCTTAAGTTAACAATGTGTATGCCTATGCATTTCGACATTTTCTTCAATAAAAAAGGTAGGCCTATGTCATACCATCTCATACCCCCCCAATTCGAGTCCTGGTTTAAACCTAACATCCCTTAACTAACATGGAGGTAGGCTATTTAAAGAGTGCATGGTGGGTGGCCGCGACCGGGAGGCCGATGGGGCGGCGCACAATTGGCCCAGTGTTGTCCGGGTTAGGGGAGGGTTTGGCCGGCAGGGATATCCTTGTCTCATCGCACACTAGCGACTCCTGTGGCGGGCCGGGCACAGTGCACGTTGACACACCAGGTGTACAGTGTTTCTTCCGACACATTGGTGCGGCTGGCTTCCATGTTGGATGGGCATTGTGTCAAGAAGCAGTGCGGCTTGGTTGGGTTGTGTTTCGGAGGATGCATGGCTCTCGACCTTCGCCTCTCCCGAGTCCGTACGGGAGTTGCAGAGATGAGACAAGACTGTAACTACTACCAATTGGATATCTCGAAATTGGGGTGAAAAATAAATAAAAAAGTTTTGGACACACACTCATTCAAGTGTTTCTTTATTTTTACTATTTTCTACATTGTAGAAGAATAGCGAAGACATCAAAACTATGAAATAGCACTTCAAAGTAGCCACCCTTTGCCATTCTCTCAACCAGCTTCACCTGGAATGCTTTTCCAACAGTCTTGAAGGAGTTTTCCTTCACTCCGTGTTCCAACTCATCCCAAACCATCTCAATTGGGTTGAGGTCAGGTGATTGTGGAGGCCAGATCATCTGATGCAGCACTCCATCACTCTCCTTCTTGGTCAAATAGCCCTCACACAGCCTGGAGGTGTGTTGGGTCATTGTCCTATTGAAAAACAAATGATAGTGGGGCTAAGCCCAAACCAGATGGGATGGTGTATCGCTGCAGAATGCTGTGGTAGCCATGCTGGTTAAGTGTGCCTTGAATTCTAAATAAATCAGACAGTGTCATCAGCAAAGCACCCCCACACCATCACACCTTCTCCTCCAAGCTTCACAGTGGGAACCACACATGCAGAGATCATCCATGCACCTACTCTGCATCTCACAAAGACATGGCGGTTGGAACCAAAACTCTCAAATTTGGACTGATCAGACCAAAGAACAGATTTCCACCGGTCTAATGTCCATTGCTCATGCTTCTTGGCCCAAGCAAGTCTCTTCTTCTACACTTCGAGGGGTCACTCAGACTACCTCGCCTCTCACATTGAGAGTCATGCTGAAACTACACTTCAAGGACGTTTTGCTCGTTCACCCTGTGTATGTTACCAGCCTCGAAACTGTAACCCTGCTACTTGGAGCAGACTTGATGGATCGGTTACTCCCACTGATGGATTGGAAAACCAAACAGGTATGGTCACAGGCCACCGTGCCTTCTCCACTGACCACACTGTCTTCCCCTAACGCTAGCTGCAACGCAGTCATTCACGAGGGGTATCTGTCGAAAGCACCCCTTGGGAAAAAGAAGTTTAGAAACCTCTTGGGGCAGAATCCGATCAAAGGAGATTTTACGATATCTCGACACATTCCATCAGCCAACTTGACTGACCATTCTTTTCATGATTTCGAGCCAGCTGTCTCTGTGAGTACGCAACTTCCCTCCACCATGCAGTCGTGTAATACGGTAGTTGAGATGAACTCCTCTTGCCCTTAGGACACTTCCGCAATCACTGCGGCCGTCTCAACAAGAAAAGCATTGATGCGCAGAGTATACTCTGCTTCCCATGATACACCTTCCGCTTTGTTGGGGACTGTCACCCCTTACAATGACACTAATGGCGTCAGTCCAGCAACTGACCCGATGACTCCCACTAGTGAAACTCTTTGCGATATCACAGACCGATATCCTCGTCTCAGTTCGCAGGTACTGAAGAGGTTGCCACACGCTGACGCGGTGGTGACTGACATGCCTCTGAGCGTTTTGAAGCACAAACACCAGGAGATTTGGTTGAAAGGTTACAGCCATTCTCATGACAACACGGCCGCTGACAACTCGTACATAGGGTCCGACCTTTTCGTTTGCACCTCAGACACCAACACCATCCGCTGGTAGGGGGGTCCGGAGACACAAAGGGGGGAATAGTAGCCCAGACCCATGATGCCGGTGGGGGGGTCGAGACTACGGACAACACCGTATGAGGCCGCCAGAGCATCAATTAAATCTAGTTGTAAACTCCTCTATGAGAACAGTGAGGAGCAGACAGGCCCCTAGACGGGGATTATCTTAGAACACATCTAAGATAGTACTGAGGTGTACCACACTGGTCATAAAGGAAGTCCAGTGGACTTGTCCACCTCCAAAACAAATGGCAACAATAATAATTCCTTGCCATGTGTAGGTTCAACTACAATACAACTAGTAAAATGCTCCAATCATTATGTTCCGGTAGTATAATATTTCAGAATAAATCTGTAGGATAACTGGTCCCTTTGAGCACCAGTACCAATACCAGCAACAGTCAGTCTAGCTACAATCAGTAAGAAGGTTAGAGACCTAACCAATCAAATTACCCTTGACAATAGCGACATAGGAGTCACTCAGAGTGCAACACGTGGAAGGGAATCTCCAGTGCACTCTTCCAATGGTTAACACACATGTCACTAATAAATAGAATCCTCCATTCAGGAGGAAAATTATTAGAATCATTAACCACGATCACACCATGTACGACTGGTCCAATACTTAAAGAGTACTTCCGTCGTGAGGTTAGCTCCTCCGTGGATAACATAGCTATGAAAGAGACTTCATACCTATCACCACTACAATAGTGGAAGACACAGTGACTTGTCGAAAAAACTACTACAGACTCCCTTGACACCAATTCTGACTGACCTCCAGGCATTGACCTGAAAATTACCTGACTACGTCAGACTCATTCTGATCAAGTTGTAATTTGCCAGGATACTTGGTTTTCTTCCCTTGAAATGGGGCAGAATCACATGCGCGCTTGTGTAAGCATAAACGCACATGCACAACGGAACATCCAATTAGGATTTATGCTAGGATCACTTAAGGGTACAAGCAAAATACCAGCCTTAGTAAATAAGGTTGAACATTTACTTCTAGGCATTTGACTCTACAGCACTCACCAGTTTCTTCCCAGAAGTCCATAGGTCATCCCTGTAGACTGACCAAAACTAGTGCCTTACAGCTGTAAACTTATCATATAGTTATCAACTTAGGATAGTGCCTAAGCAACACACCAAGTAGGAAAACCCTAGATATGGCATTAGAGACAATGCCATGATAGTCATTTTGCCAGAACATTAGACATATATAGATTACAGTCCAATTAGATGATTTTTGTGTGAGAACTATATTTTGTATATCTTTTGTTTATGCTTTCATTCCTTTTCGGTTCAGTTCCTTTGACACTTAGGAAGTGATAGAGCCATAAACAAACAACGGCGATCACCAACCAGGACATCCCCTGGCCCTTGTAGCTTCCAGGGAACCTACCAAGGTACATCACTAGAAGGGACCGCAATGGCGATAACCAACCGGACATCAACTGCCATCCTTGTGGTGGACTGCTCCGCTTTCAGAGAAGCCTACCAAGTTCAACCACCAGAGGGGACTGCAACGATGATCTACAAACAGGACATCATGTGTTCATGATTTTATGTTGATTTGTAACTTTCAGGACAAACAAGATCCAAACCAGCAGGGGGGTATGTCATGATGTTGGCCTCTTTGGGTATAGCAACCCCATCCCCCTCTCCCTGCCTCCCCCTTGCCTCCTTCAACTAGGCTGCTGTGGTCAGAGGTCGTAAATTCCTGAGAAGACCCTGCCACATGGCCACATAGCAGAGAGAGAGTACATTTTCACAAAGGAAATCCTTCCACCTCACAGAACTTGAGGTACAAACAAATTTCATGTTCCGGAGAAAGTATAAACGATCGGTGAAGAATCCAGCTACGAACTGGTCCATTTGTCACAACTTGGGACAGCTCATGGGAGACGGTGGGGCCACATTACCATAACACTGTTTATATAATAGCCTCAGATATGAGGTTTACATCTAATTGTTGTATAAGATGAATGAGTGAGTATGATACTGTTTGTGTAATTGTGTAATATGACTTTGGACTGTTTAATGAAGAAAAATACAATTCCCGTTTGATTTTAACTAAATCAGAGGACTGCCCCTGAGCCCAGTTAGGGTCAGACATCCTGGGACAGCCCGCGTCAGCCCTTCCGAATAAAACCCCCACTCAGGTTTCGATCAGCAGACCGAGCTTACCTCAATTACGAGATGGTTAAAGGTTGAAGACCATGATTCTCTCAATCAAGGGAGGACAAAAGGTTGCAGACCATTGCTGAATCTTTTAACCATACCACGTGGTTAAACTCTTAGACTATCGATACTGACGGAGTAAGAACAAGTCTTTGATATTAATTACTAGTCTGCAGCTAGGAATTCGGTATCATTGAACGGGAAGAACGACAACCGCCAAAAACATTCATTCTATAACGAATGTCACTCTGAACAATTGCCAATAACCATGACAGAGAGAGAGAGGGAGAGAGACAGACAATTCAACAAAATAAATGAACTTTTCACCAGCAATCAAAACGACACACTGAGCGTAAATATATATATTGATTACAATTGTTCCCGAATGAGTGAGCGTTATCACTCTGTAGTGACTTCTTAGTCAACCCCCACTTCCCCTTTTGTCTAACAAGCCGCCATGCCGGTTCAGCCCACTCGTGCACATTCTCCTATCATTTCATGTAACCACATTTACCTTGTTTGTTTGTTTGTTTGTTTATGCATTTCTGTGAATTACTTAGTTAGTAAAAAATAAATTATTTAAGACAATTGATGTATGGATGACTCATAGTGAAGACTGGGTTCGTGCAGATAACCAACAATTTACAACGTTTGGAATGAGACTAACGTGAGGTAAAGTAAATAATTCATTAATTCGAAGACTAATTGATCAGATAAAATATCTGAAAAGTTATTTTAGGAAATTATAACTTTGTAATCTGAATATTTTTCCTTGGTGCCCCGACTTCCTAGTTAATTAGTTACGTGATTAATCAGTTGATTGCGTAATAACTAATTACAGAGAATCTTTGATAAAAACTATCAGTCTTCAGTTAATGATAGTAAAGACACGGCAGCAGTCTGACTGAGTGGTGGTAGGGAGCAGCAGGCTCGTAAGCATTCATTCAAACAGCACTTTTCTGCGTTTGCCAGCAGCTCTTCGCAGTGCTTGAAGCACAGCACTGTTTATGACTTCAAACCTATCAACTCCCAGATTAGGCTGGCAATACTATAGTGCCTATAAGAACATCCAATATCAAAGTTATATGAAATACAAACGGTATAGAGAGAAATAGTCCTATAATAACTACAACTTAAATCTTCTTAACTGGGAACATTGAAGACTCATGTTAAAAAGGAACCACCAGCTTTCATATGGTCTCATGTTCTGAGCAAGGAACGTAAGTGTTAGGTTTTTTACATGGCATATATTGCACTTTTACTTTCTTCTCCAACACCATGTTTTTGCATTATTTAAACCAAATTGAACATGTTTCATTATTTATTTGATACTACATTTATTTTATTTATGTATTATATTAAGTTAAAATAAAAGTGTTCATTCAGTATTGTTATAATTGTCATTATTTCAAATCAGCCAGATTAATCGGTATCGGCATTTTTTGGTCCTCCAATAGTCGGTATCGGTGTTGAAAAATCATAATCGGTCGACCTCTACTAAAGGCTACTGGTTGTGGTGAATGTAAGGAAAACAATAACAAGACAGTGTTATTCAAGTTTAAGTAGTTGATGGTTATGTTGTTTGAGCACAAATTTTAACACTGTCAGTTCTGCAATCTTTGTAAGAACATGTGACAAAGAGCTACACTTTTAAGAGGTTACTGTGCATTTCACAGTAACTTAATTGCAGTTAGTTGCCTGGAAGTTGCTGTGAATTTTACATTACTAGCTGTCAGTAAGTTATTGTAAAATTCACAGTAATTTAATAGTCAGTAACTGCTAGTAACTTGCAACTAGCTGTCAGTAACTTACTGGACATTACTGATTACAAGATTGTTTAACATTAGTTGACAACTACTAAGCATTCTTTAAGGTAACCACATTTGGGACTCAGCCTCACCTGGTCTCAACCTCTTGGTAGACAGCAAACTGACTTTCCTGTCACATTGTCAGGTCAGTGAGTGTGAAAGATCAGCCAGAACAAGTTTATGCATTAACTACTTGCAGCGAGCTGACAGTATTATTTAAAAATAAACATTAACTTCCTGATGACCAACTCCCATTAAGTTCCTCGAAAATGCAGTAACCACTCAACAGTGCAGTTGTTGATTGTCACAAGCGTTTACAAAGACTGTAGAACTGGGAGTAGACAAATGAGCTGCTCAACCTTCATCCAAATAACAACAAAGACAAATACCAAAACACATTGGCACAAATACAACATATTTTAGACCACGCCCCCAAATATGCTTTTAATAATCTCTATCATAACCACAGGCCCGGTGGCGTAGGAAAGTCAGGTTGATTGCAACCGAGAGGTTGTGAGTTAAAATCCCAAGAGAGGTTGACTCCGAAGTAATCAGAATACAGCAGCATACTGTCCCTTACAGCAATAATACCTTATCCAGTTCTAAAAATACATGAACTTTTCACTGCAACCACCCAGGAAATCATTAACAGTGTAATGAAGAACCATACACAAAGGCTTATTCAAAGAACTGATATAAAAAGGTTCTCCACAACGCAAAAAAAGTGTTTCCCCCTACAAAATGAATAATCTTGTTTTGGTAGTAACTATCACTTTGTTTGAGAATGTAGGGTTAATGTTTAATTGATGGAGATGAATGGCAACCACTGTACACTATTCTTAGCCTTTCTAGCCTTACTGAATAAAGTTGAGTGATTAGAAGAACAAAAGAAGAGGTTGTAGTGTCCTAAGGGAGGGGTGTAGGCAATGAAGGATAGCATGACGGATATTTAAAGAGCAAAAACATGGGCTTTGTACATAACACTTAAGAAATGTCTGTGAAGAAATTGGTATGTTTATTGACGGTGGCAAGTCTCCTAATTCAAGGTAAGTCTTTTTGAGCGTATTAGATTGACCACTATACTTTTCTGTGGCAGGAGTGGGATTGTCTACGGACTTGTCCAAATACCCATACTAGTGTACCACATACTTAAACTACATACTATTTACTCATCGTTGCATACTATTAAGTAAAAAGCCTACTGAAACAGATCATTTGGTTCCATATCAACATATTTATTAGTTAAACCAAAGCGCTGTAACATATATAGGTTAAATATAAAGAGCCTAGGACACACACCAACATTTTTCAACTGTTCAAATCAAAATGTTATTGTACAGAAAAACGTGGACAGTCGGGTGCAAATTCAGTCACAAATTCAGAACCACTGGACAGCAACATTACAAACTAAAGCACTGATCATTGGGAACGAGATCAGAATGACTGCTAAGGCTTGATCCATAAATTAAATGCATGCCTACAAAACTAAAACAATCTGTTAAAATCTGTTAAAATCAAAAGGCCTGAATAACATCACATCAATAACAAGACGACACATTCATAAATCAAAATATGGTTTAGTATTTAGTTGAAAAGCTCTGACGAGAACAATAAACACTTTTCAGTGAGAAAACAGAAATCCACTTTGGGTAAAAAATAAAATAAAAAATACATTTGAGCACCACCACAGAACCTTTGGGAATCTTCCCAATGAACTAACCTAGTTTTGTTGTTGGTTACTTGAAGAGAACTAGGGCCTATCACTCACCCCCCCCCCCCCCCTTTGTTCAGGGACACATTCTACCATTTCTGTTAGTCATATGTCTGTGGAACTTGTTCAGTTTATGTCTCAGTTGTTGAAACTATCTTGTTATGGTCACACTAATATTTGCACATGTTAAGTTTGCTGAAAATAAATGCAGTTGACAGTGAGAGGACGTTTCTTTTTTTGCTGAGTTTATATGCCATAGTTTGTACATCTGCATTGTTATATTGCTTATATAGGTCTATGTCATTAGTATCTTATGAATCATTTTAGGCAATGTTAGAATGATGCATTTAATTGTTTTTCTTACTTTGTGTGTTATAATTAGCTCAGGTGCTTTTCTCCATAAGGAGGGTGGTAAGATACAGACCCAACAACATTATATTATAGTATCCCCTTCTCGTTAGCATGTTTGCCAGTGACGGTCTCTTCCAATTTAAATACTTTTGTTCAACAAACAGTTCAGTAATAGACCCATGTAATTCCAGTTCATATTGCGGTTGTTTTGTTTGTGCAATGCTCTGTCAGTGCTTCTGTATATTGTTTATAAAAGTGGATCCTTGTGATTGTATTCTCCTTCCTTTTTACATCACATAGGACTAACAAAATACTTCAAATGGCAGTCTAACCTCTGACTCTGGGTCTCTCTCTCTCTCTTTCTCTCTCCGTGGTGACTTAAAAAAGCGTAAAGTTAAGGCCTCAACATCTTGCTGAATTTATCTGAACTAATATCTTCTGAATTTCTGTCGCTGTCCATTTCGAAAGTGCTGAACCAGTAGGCCTACCTCATCGCAGCTCGTTTGCTTGAACTTGCTTATACTTACGAGCTACATATTATTTATATAAAACAAATATTGTGAATTTACTGAACATAAATGTGATAAAGTTTGTGTATGGTTCAAAAGTCAAAATGTCGACATCCATTATTATTGAAGGAGAATGTGGTTCTTATCTAGTTACTGTACACAAATCCACAAGGAGTCAGTAGAAACCATATTAAGCAAGTCAGCCATAAGCTCCACTCTCGGGACAGCTTTATGTAGACCCTAAGAGTTTGTAGGCAGCGTTTGTCACCATTAAAGTGCATTTAATGTACAGTTTAGCGATGTGTAGTGGGTTCGCTGGCCTGCATCTATAAAAAAATGGTTTGCCCCACCAAGATTGACATGCTAAATTCGGCACTGGTCGGATAACACAAAAAGTTACATATTGCAACATTTAACTACTCACATTCTTAAAAAAATATACTTAGATACTTGTAAAATAAACATGTATAAAATACCTTACAAACACTACAATCCAACTCATATTACAACATCATTCCATTTCAGAGTCTTTTCAGTTTTATGAGTTGAAAAACAAAAAAATATATGGCAAATAGAAATCAAAACTGGATGGTCTTCAGAGATACATGGGAGGGGTTGAGGGTAGCTGAAGGCTGGGACTAAAAACGATTGTAAAATATACTGTGTCCATAAAATGTATATAGTATGTATAAACTGAAAGTAGAAGCCTAATTGTTGTTGTGCCTTCATTTAATCCAATTAGGGGAAGGCTGTTAGGGTTAGGAGAAAATAATAAAGGAAAATATATCTTTTTTATATGTATGGGGGATTGTAAATGATGCAGACAATTACATTGATGGAAGCCACAGTCTATCTGCAATATTAAAGCTAAACTGCCCCCTAAATAAAATATTAAATAAAACACTCTAATCCAACTCATATTACAACAGCATTCCATTTCAGAGACTTTTCAGTTTCATGAAAACATGAATTTAATGTTTTAGCTTTATTTGTTTGATCCACTACTGAAGAAAAGGTGCAGCTGATGCAAGCTAGCATGCAATGAGGTGTGACATGTTCAACAATTATGGTTATACACAAGCTGCATTTTCACAAAAGCAAACATGTTTAATAGAGACAATCAGACAATGAATTAACTCAATTACTTCCTCTCTTTCTCAGAATCATATTGTCAACTTGAAGGTAAGAACATGATCTACATTTTATTCTCCAGACGTGTACAGAAATTCATGGTCATCACTCCCATTGCTGACGTTTCTTTTTGCTATTTGTTGAACTTAAAGAGCATGATCGATTAGAACATACTATAAATGTCAACCTTTGAGATATTCTTCGTTTTCATTATTGACAAAATGTAATCAGTCCACATACCTGCATGCACATTTTGACAGCTGCCATGATCTTAATGATGTGCTGCTAATGTTTTAATGTCTGATTATTTTATTTATCATGTATACTGTGTATCATGTTACTGTGAAGCCAAAGGTTCATTTCCACACTGTGTGAACAATCAGGTTTTGGTAACACTTTACTTGACACCCAGTGTCATAACACTTTATGACACGATCATAACCATGCCATAATATGTCATAACAGCTGACATAACTTGTCATAACCTGTCATAATATGGTCATAACACTGTCATGGCCCATATATTTACTCCTGTTGTGACGTACACGACATTCCTAAAAGCATATGGACACCTGCTCGTCGAACATCTCATTCCAAAATCATGGGCATTAATATAGAGCCGGTCCCCCCTTTGCTGCTATAACAGCTTCCACTCTTCTGGGAAGGCCTTCCACTAGATGTTGGAATATTGCTGCTTGGACTTGCTGCCTTTCAGCCACAAGAGCATTAGTAAGGTCGGCACTGATGTTGGGCGATTAGGGCTGGCACGCAGTCTGCATTCCAATTAATCTCGAAGGTGTTCGATGGGGTTGACGTCAGCGATCTGTGCAGTCAAGTTCTTCCACACGATCTCGACAAACTATTTCTGTATGTACCTTGCTTTGTGCATGGGTGCATTGTCATGCTGAAACAGGAAAGGGCCTTCCCCAAACTGTTGCCACAAAGTTGGAAGTACAGAATTGTCTAGAATGTCATTGTATGCCGTAGCATTTATATTTCCCTTTACTGGAATTAAGGGGCCGAGCCTGAACCATGAAAAACATTCCCAGACCATTATTCCTCTTCCATGAAATTTTACAGTTGGCACTAGGCATGGGGGCATGTTTTGGATTGCCAGATGATGAAGCTTGGTTCATCATTCAAGAGAATGCATTTCCACTGCTCCAGACTCCAATGGCGGCAAGCCTTACACTACTCCAGCTGACGCTTGGCATTGCACATTATGATCTTAGGCTTGTGTGCGACTGATCGGCCATGAAAACCCATTTCATGAAGCTCCAGACGAACAGTTCTTGTGCTGAAGTTGCTTCCAGAGACAGTTTGGAACTGCCCACCCCAACACACGCTCTGACCATACTAAATAAATACAAAACAAAGGAAATAAAGGTCAGAACGTGATAGTACCCTCCCCCCAAAGGTGCGGACTCCGGCCGCAAAACCTTAACCTATAGGGGCTGGGTCTGGGTGGGCGTCTGTCCGCGGTGGCGGCTCTGGCGCGGGACGTGGACCCCACTTCACCATAGTCTTAGCCGCCTCATTGTCCGCCTCCGTGGCTTCCTAACCACGGCGACCCTTCTAAATGACCCCACTGGACAGAGGGGCAGCTCGGGACAGAGGGGCAGCCCCGTACTGGCTGTTGACTCTGGCAGATCCTGGCTGAATGGCAGATCTGGCAAATCCTGGCTGAATGGCGGATCTGGCAGATCCTGGCGGAATGGCGGCTCTGGCAGATCCTGGCTGACTGGCGGCTCTGGCAGATCCTGGCTGACTGGCGGCTCTGGCAGATCCTGGCTGACTGGCGGCACTGGCGGCTCCTTGCAGACTGGCGGCACTGGCGGCTCCTTGCAGGCTGGCGGCTCTGGCGGCTCCTTGCAGACTGCCGGCTCTGGCAGCTCCTTGCAGACTAGCGGCTCTGGCGGCTCCTTGCAGACTGGCGGCTCTGGCGGCTCCTTGCAGACTGGCGGCTCTGATGGCGCTGGGCAGACGGGTAGCTCAGGCGGCGCTGGGCACACTGGAGACTCCGGCAGCACTGGAGAGGAGGAGAGCTCTGGCAGCGCTGGATGGAGGAGCTCTGGCGCCTCTGGACTGAGGAGCGGAAGCTCTGGCAGCGCCGGACAGGCGGGAGACTCCGGCAGCGCCGGACAGGCGGGAACACCTGTAGGGAGGAGACAGAGAGACAGCCTGGTGCGTGGGGCTGCCACAGGACCCATCAGGCTGGGGAGACCTCCAGGAGGCTTGGTGTTAGGAGGAGGCACCTGAAGGACCGGGCTGTGGGGGAGCACTGGAGCTCTGGTGCGCAGCCTTGGCACCACTCCCCCAGGCTGGATCACTACTCTAGCCCGGACCCTCCAGAGTGCAGGCACAGGTTAAACCGGGCTGTGGGTAAGCACGGGAGATCTAGTGCCTACTACGCGCACCTCTCTCTTAGACTCCACTCCCACAGTTGCCCGGCACGAGCGGAGCGCAGGAATAGGATGCACTGCACCCTCCCAGCGCCCCGGAGACACAGTACGCAGAGCCGGCGTAGGATACCCTGGACCAAAACTGCGTACCGGCGACCAGACACGCTGAGAAGGCACCATACGCCATGGCTCGATGCCCACACTCGCATGACACTTTCGGGGGGCTGCCCTATAGGGCACCGGGCTATGGGCACTTACTGGCGACACTGTGCGCTTAATCGCATAACACGGTGCCTGACCAGTAACGCGCTGCTTATAATAAGCACGAGGAGTGAGCTCTGGCTTAGCCCCACACCTCGTGTGCCCCCGGCAAAAGAAATTCGGGGGCTGCCTCTCGTACCTGTCGAGCTGCCGTGCTGCCTCCTCATATCGCCGCCGCTCAGCTTTCGCTGCCTCCAGCTCTGCTTTGGGGCGGAGATATTCCCCAGCCTGTGCCCAGGGTCCCTCTCCGTTCAATATCTCCTCCCATGTCCAGTGACGCTGGCCACTGTTGTTGCTGCTGCTGCTGCTGTCGTCGCTGTCTTTTACCACGCCGCTTGGTCCTTGGTTGGTGGGTGTTTCTGTAAGGGATTTCCTCCTCTTCTTCCGAAGAGGAGAGGCGAGAAGGAAGTGTGTGGTAAGTGTCCATGGTTCTTTTAATAAGAAATAGTACACATGAACAACTGAATACAAAAAACAATAAACGTGGAATGAACGAAACCCAAAACAGTACCATGTGGTGAAAAACCCAGACACGGAAACAAACACCCACAAACAAACAGTGAAACACAGGCTACCTAAGTATGATTCTCAATCAGAGACAACTAATGACACCTGCCTCTGATTGAGAACCATACTAGGCCGAAACATACAAATCCCCAAATCATAGAAAAACAAACATAGACTGCCCACCCCAACTCACACCCTGACCAAACTAAATAAATACAAAACAAAGGAAATAAAGGTCAGAACGTGACAGTTGCCTTACAACATGGAATTAAAATAGTTTTTTGAGGGGGTTGTATCATTTTATTTACACGCCATGCCTACCACTTTGAAAATGCAAAAAAAAAAAAAAAAAGCAAGAAATTAGAAAAAAAAAGAGAACTTAAGCATGCATAACTATTCACCCCCCTAAGTCAATACTTTGTAGAGCCACCTTTTGCAGCAATTACAGCTGCAAGTCTCTTGGGGTATGTCTCTAGCCACTGGGAGTTTTGCCATTCTTCAAGGCAAAACTGCTCTAGCTCCTTCAAATTCGATGGGTTCCACTGGTGTACATCAATCTTTAAGTCATACCACAGATTCTCAATTGGATTGAGGTCTGGGCTTTGACTAGGCCATTCCAAGACATTTAAATGTTTCCCCTTAAACCCCTTGAGTGCTGCTTTAGCAGTATGCTTAGGGACATTGTCATGCTGGAAGGTGAACCTCCGTCCCAGTCTCACATCTCTGGAAGACTGAAACAGGTTTCCCTCAAGAATTTTCCTGTATTTAGCACCATACATCATTCCTTCAATTCTGACCAGTTTCCCAGTCCCTGCCAATGAAAAACATCCCCACAGCATAATGCTGCCATCACCGTGCTTCACTGTAGGGATAGAGTTCTCGGGGTGATGAGAGGTGTTGGGTTTGCGCCAGATATTTTCCTTGATGGCCAAAAAGCTCAATTTTAATCTCATCTGACCAGAGTACCTTCTTCCATATTTTTGGGGAGTCTGCGCATTGGGGTAGCTGCATATCTGACACCAGTGTGTGTGCAATTACAATGACAATTTAATATGGTAAATTAAAAATATATATAACATAACCATACTGTTGACACACAGGCTATGGTGTAATGGATTGTTTTGCCTTGACACTCTTATGTAGGTGTCATAATCAGCCATAAAATAACGCAATATATGTCACAATAGGTTTAAATATATGTTTCATGACAGTGTTATGACCATATTATAACAGGTTATGACAGGTTATGTCAGCTGTTATGACATATTATGACATGGTTATGATGCTGGGTGTCAAGTAAAGTGTTACCCATGGTTTCATATTGTATTCTATGGCTTAGTAACTCAATTCAGACTCTGATTATATCTTATGTTCCAGTATGTGGCACCACTCCACTCATCATTGTTTATCTCTGTTTAAGTGTGTGGGACCACTTCATTCAACAACAAAATAGTGGGGGGTGAGGATGCCCCTGCAGGAAGTTGGCCCTGGCAGGCTAGCGTACACCAATTTGGTGGCCATGTTTGTGGCGGGTCCCTCATCAACAAGGAGTGGGTGATGTCTGCAGCCCACTGCTTTTCTGGGTGAGTTAGCGTGAGATACAGGGGACGTAAAGGTTGTAGCTCAAGGAATATGTCAAACTCTCTGTAATGCAGCTGAGTGCAACTCTTACTTGAAATAAGTTTCTGAAAAATCTACTTTAGTTTAATGGGATTATTATATTTAGTCAAATTCTCATATGATGCAAAAAATATATATAATCTTCCTGTTCCAACAAAGCTCAAGCCCAAATGATTGGAACATCATCTTAGGTCGACAGAACCAGGAGGGCAGTAACCCCAACGAAGTGTCCAGAACTGTTGCTCAGATCGTCTTACATCCAGTTTACGACAGTGACACCAATGACAACGACATTGCTCTGCTCAGACTCACCTCACCAGTCAACTTCACAAACTATATCAGACCCGTCTGTCTGGCAGCAAGTGACAGTTTTTACCACAATGGAACTGATAGCTGGGTCACTGGCTGGGGCAAAATCAACGAAGGAAGTGAGGAGATTTGATTTGATTTGATTTGACCTTTGCATGGAGATGTCAATGACATATTGTGTTGTGAGAAATAGCAGTACATTGCAGACCAAAAACATAATTTTTCCAATGAAAATGGAATGTTCATAACAAGTCTGTCTCTCATCCTCTACCTCAGAATTCCTCCCCTCCCCTCAGGCTCTGCAGGAAGTGGAGGTTCCAGTTCTGGGTAATAGACAGTGTAACTGCCTCAATAGGGTCGGCTCAGTCACAGACAACATGCTTTGTGCTGGTGTACTGACAGGGGGCAAGGACTCATGTCAGGTAGAGTCCATGCTAACCCATTTCATTATTGCTCTGTTCCTAAACTATTCTTTGTTGTTTACTGAATTGGAAGACTTACATTGCTCCATCATTTCAGGGTGACTCTGGAGGTCCAATGGTGGCCAAACAGAACTCTGTCTGGATCCAGTCTGGGGTTGTGAGCTGGGGTTTTGGCTGCGCTCGGCCCAATCTCCCTGGGGTGTACACCAGAGTGTCTCGCTACCAGCCCTGGATCGACTCCAAGATCACTACCGACAAGCCAGGCTTTGTCCAGTTTACCTCCAGTGGGGTAGATACTGACAGCAGTTACACATGTCCTGGCCTACCACCTCCTGCTACAAATGTACCAACTAAACAACAACTAAAACCAACAACAACTAAAGCACCAGATATCGCTGTCATTTTAACTGCAGAAGGTGAGTTTTTCATTTTAGGTTCAGCATCGACAAGCTAGGCTTTGTCCTGTTTACCTCCTGTGGGTTAGATGCTGACAGTAGTTATACCTGTCCTGTCTTGCCACCAACCATGATCCCAACTGGAAGTACAGCCACCACTGCTGCACATAAGTTTCCTACCTCTGTGGCTACACTCTTAGATAAAGGTTCCAAAAGGGTTATTCGGCTGTCCCCATAGAAGAACGCTTTTGGGTTCCAGGTAGAACCCTTTAAGGTTCCAGGTAGAACCTGCTGTGAAAAGAGTTCTACATGGAACCAAAAAGGCTTCTTCAAAGGGTTCTCCTATGGGGACAGCCAATAAACCCTTTTAGATTCTAGATAGCACCTTTTTTTCTAAGAGTGTGGTGTCTTAACTTGTATTTTTTATTTGCTGAGCTGTGAAAGACTACGACACTACTTTGTATCATTACTTACAGTTTTCTTCTTTCCCTTTCAGGGCGAGTATGTGGCCGTGCTCCTATGAGTCCCTGTCTATGGGGCAACAGTTATTATGTTGCGGAGAGAACTTGGCCCTGGATGGTCAATCTACACAGAAATGGGATCCATATTTGCAGCGGCACACTTATTACAGAGGAATTTGTCCTTAGTGCTGCCCAATGCTTCCCTGGGTAAATTAATGTTGCACTGAGCTTCATAGAGAACAGTTGGATAACACTTTCTATGAACCCATAACTAAACTCAGCAAAAAAAAAAGAAACGTCCCTTTTTCAGGACCCTGTCTTTCAAAGATAATTTGTAAAAATCCAAATAACTTCACAGATCTTCATTGTAAAGGGTTTAAACACTGTTTCCCATGCTTCAATGAACCATAAACAATTCATGAACATGCACCTGTGGAACGGTCGTTAATACACTAACAGCTTACAGACGGTAGGCAATTAAGGTCACAGTTATGAAAACTTAGGACACTAAAGAGGCCTTTCTACTGACTCTGAAAAACACCAAAAGAAAGATGCCCAGGGTCCCTGCTCATCTGTGTGAACGTGCCTTAGGCATGCTGCAAGGAGGCATGAGGACTGCAGATGTGGCCAGGGCAAAAAATTGCAATGTCCGTACTGTGAGACGCCTAAGACAGCGCTACAAGGAGACGGATGGACAGCTGATCGTCCTTGCAGTGGCAGATCACGTGTAACAGCACCTGCACAGGATCGGTGCATCTGAACATCACACCTGCTGGACAGGTACAGGATGGCAACAACAACTGCCCGAGTTGCATCAGGAATGCACAGTCCCTCCATCAGTGCTCAGACTGTCCGCAATAGGCTGAGAGAGGCTGGATTGAGGGCTTGTAAGCCTGTTGTAAGGCAGGTCCTCACCAGACACCAGCAACAACGTCGCCTATGGGCACAAACCCACTGTCGCTGGACCAGACAGGACTGGCAAAAAGTGCTCTTCACTAACGAGTCATGATTTTGTCTCACCAGGGGTGATGGTTGGGTTCGCGTTTATTGCCAAAGGAATGAGCGTTACACCGAGGCCTGTACTCTGGAGCAGGATTGATTTGGAGGTGGAGGGTCCATCATGGTCTTTGGTGGTGTGTCACAGCATCATCGGACTGAGCTTGTTGTCATTGCAGCTTTTCTCAACGCTGTGCGTTACAGGGATGACATCCTCGTCCCTCATGTGGTACCCTTCCTGCAGGCTCTTCCTGACATGACCCTCCAGCATGACAATGCCACCAGCCATATACTGCTCATTCTGTGCAGGAATGTCAGTGTTCTGCCATGGCCAGCGAAGAGCCCGGATCTCAATCCCATTGAGCATGGCTGGGACCTGTTGGATCGGAGGGTGAGGACAAGGGTCATTCCCCCCAGAAATCTCCGGGGCAGGTGCCTTGTTGGAAGAGTGGGGTAACATCTCACAACAAGAACTGGCAAATCTGGTGCAGTCCATGAGGAGGAGATGCACTGCAGTACTTAATGCAGCTGGTGGCCACACCAGATACTGAATGTTACTTTTGATTTTGACCTCCTCCTTTGTTCAGCGACACATTATTCAATTTATGTTAGTCACATGTCTTTAGAACTTCTTCAGTTTATGTCTCAGTTGTTGAATCTTGTTATCTTCATACAAATATTTGCACATGTTAAGTTTATAGTGCATTTTAAACAATCATAATTACTCATAATCCAGTCATATTGCAGTATATGTGTACATGCATTTTAATCAACATTGAGTAGAAAGATTGGCCTGTAAAATCTATTTTTAAATGCTTTTCGAAGACCATATCTGTTTTCTGTTCCTGTAGTTCACATCTAAATCCCGACGAGTGGACTGTGTTTCTGGGAGAGCGCAAGCAGAAAGGATCTGATGTCTTTGAGGCTACATTGGGCATTGTGAACATCACTCTGACCAACCTAACTGGGACCAACATTGCGCTGCTGCAGCTGGAAAACTTTGTGAACTTCAGCAGCTGCCTTCAGCCTATATGTGTAGACCTGAGCAATGATGGAAGTTTCCCACCTGGGACTCAGTGCTGGGTGACAGGCTGGGGAAACCAGGACAAAGGCAGGGGTAAGAAACTGTGTTTGTTTGCAAGATGCTGGAAGGCCATTCAGTGTTCAAGTAATGGATGCACATGATTCAATAATTCATAATTTCTTTAGGGAAAATGAGATGATGAAAACAGTTAAGTTTTGTTCACCATATTATTAGGACATTTCATTATTATCAGTACATTCCTTGTTAGTTTATTCTACCACAGGCATGTGGTGGAATATTTCTATGCGTGTAATTTTACTTAATTAGTATTAGCTGATGTTTTTAACCCAACTAAATGAATCACTATCCTAGTGAACGGCACCACTGGGACAGGTCTACGGGAGCAGCAGGCTTATGTGATGAGCTGTGGCAACATCTCCTCCACTGAGAACATCTGCACTGCAGCGATGAACCTGGAACAGGTAACAAGGGCTACAGCAAGGGCTACTTTACTTAAAGCATCCAGGTATAATGCATTATGATACAGTTATAATGCATAGTAAGACTTGTCATGTACAATCTCTTTATAATGTCTTATGAACATATCTTAATGATCGGGACAAAATAACAGTCAGTTATGAATTGAATGCATAGCGAACCATTGCATACTGTATAGTCCATGTTATAAGGCATTATAAAGGCTCATACATGCTTATAACAAGTCATAAAGAATTACACTTGGATGCTTTAATTTTTATTTCTTCAAAATTGTATGTATGGCGGAGAGTGCTAGGCATTGCTGTTTGGTGTAGGTCAGAAGTATTCTCTCTGTTTAAGTGATTCTCATTCATATCCAATTCTATTTATTTCTGCTTTGTTTTCTACACAGGGAGATGTAGGTGGTCCCCTGATGTGTAAGTCTGGGTTGGCATGGTTCCAGGCTGGAGTGATAACAATGAATAAGGATGAAAATGATACCAATTTGCGAGCGACCAAGATGCATATTTTTTCAAAAACCTCCAGATTCATGTCCTTTTTTAATGAGATGATCAGTGACTTCCCCACCCCGTCAACAACCACTGTCCCTAACAACACAGGAAATGCAGCCCCCAGCTCCCTCTCTCTTTCACTCTTATTTTACTTTTTTCTCCCCATTCTTGCCATGGTCTTGCTGTCAGGCTGGTAGTTCCTCAATCTCTCTTTTTGGCAGTGTCTATAAAATATATCACTTTATGCACCAGTACCAGGGTAATGAAATTTGAGGATTAAATTTGTGGCACCAAAGAAAGAAACTAGCAATTTGACAAATGCATGAATGTCAGGAATAATCATACAATGAAACTAATGAAGGTAACACTTTATGTAAAACATTGTTATAACTAATTGGTGGAATCTTTTATGCGAAATAATGTTTTTCAAGCAAATAACTGTTTAATTGGTACTGATTAATAAACTACCTATAAACCCTTTATAAAGTATTGTATACTTCAATGTAAAGTTCCAGTGAACGATGACATGTTTAACATATCAGTTTTACAGCTGTAATGTACACAAACAAAATAGGTTGGCATATATTCTGTTTTTAAAGTAATGTTATCTATTAAATATAATAATTGTATACTGTTGAAATGAAATGAAATGAAAATAAATATTTATCATGAATGCATAAATATGAAGGTGTTTTGCTTCTTAGGTAGTTTGTTTATTTTATTGAAATATCTACATGTATATTCAGGTTTGGTATGTTTCAATAAACTAAACTAACTCAAGACATTTACTCTAAGCTATTTTAAGCTTCAATGCAAATGTATCTCTTATCCGTGTGCTACTTGGAAACCAACGATCATGGTTACTATTCCCTCCCCCCAAAAAAATCCAATCTTCCAGCTGGCAAGCTTTATGAAGTTATCTAGTTTCTGTGTCTATTAATTGTTAAGAACAATAAAACAAACAATTACTTTGTAGCACAATGTCTCTGCCATACAACTACCAAAAAAGTTTGTAAGATTTCTTTTATTATATAAAAGCTGCAAGATTCCTGATTTATAAAGAAATTCTAATGGGTTACTTCACTGTTAAACACTAAATGTAATGTTTCTGTAAATTATTGGCTACTGGTTGCAGTAAATATACAGAAAATATGCAATCATTTACTATTTTTATATCTCTATTAAGATGCTATTGCTGTAAAATGACACTTGGGATTCATCTTCACCTGGGATTTGAACTTACAACCTCCTGGTTGCCAACGACCTGAATTTTCGTGCTTTGTGGGTATGATAGAGATCGGCCACATATGAATTGGGACCATATATTTCAGCACTTTTCTAAAGGTTCCCAGTACATTACTGGCTACTGGTGTTGCAGAAAAAAATACAGGATCTACAATTGACTGTATTTTTTCAGATGAAGTAGGGTGGTATTGCGGTAAAATGGCTGTAATCTGATTACAGTGAAATCTTCTAAATTACAATATTTACTGTATTTTTACTGCAACCTCTTGGTTGCCAGCAACCTGAATTCCCTGCTACTCTACAAGGTCTCTAGGCATGACATTGGGGGCGGGCAAAGTCAGATTATCTGACAACACCAACATAAAAACCACAGGGCACAGGGACACGATGTAAAGGAATTTGAACTTGTGACATCTTGGTCAGGGGTGTGTTGATGTTTCTGCAGTGCCACCAGGTACATGCTGGCATGGAAAGTATTCAGACCCCTTGACTTTTTTTCACATTTTGTTACGTTACAGCCTTATTCTAAAATGTATTAAATTGTTTATTCCTATCATCAATTTACACACAATAAACCCTAATGACAAGCAAAAACAGATTTTTAGACATTTCAGCAAATTTATTTATATCACATTTACATAAGCATTCAGACCTTTACTCTGTACTTTGTTGAAGCACCTTTGGCAGCAATTGCAGCCTTGAATGTTCTCGGGTACGACACTCGTCATGACATGCCCTGGGGGGAGTATCATAGCCCCTCTCTTCCTCTCTCTCTCTCTCCACAGTTTTATGACTTAACGACAGGTCGTAATTATCTGTAAGGGACCCTCTCCCCTTTGGACATGCAGTATTGAGGGAAAGAGAGAACAAAGCACGAGACTTGGCCAAACTCCTAATCCCCAAAATGGGAGAATTAAACAATATCTCTACTTTTGAGAATGTGGGAATGGTCCGTGGACACTTAAGGGACAGTTACGTAGAGTGTGTTTCATTTGGTGATCTCATCAAGGACAGGAAAGACACATAACGGTATCTCTTAAATTGTACATTTCCCAGCTGTCAGGTTTGCATCTAAATATTGTGGAACGTATGCGACTAAACATGAAACTATTTGTGAAAAGACGCAATGTGATGTTAATCTTCTAAAGGAGAGTATGGATTTTCATATAAAGATGAAATAGTCAGTGGCCACACCCACGTGAGCATAGACATTACGTTGGCGTCATGGAACCGCCCTTTTCGCCTGAAAGGTATAAAACCACCCGTGACAAAATGTACACTTCATGCCAAAGAGACCCACGGTTAACCGGACATCTTGACCACGCAAACTCCGGTGTAAGTTAAGGTTGCAAATGGTTAAACTCTGAGACTATTGCTCACTACAGAATGAGAGCAAATCTTAGATGTGTAATTACTAGTCTGCAGCTAGAAATTATATAAGTCTAGAACGAAAAAACAGACAACCGCCGAAGCACCTATCTATGACAACATTTCTGAATGGTACTCATTCTAACCTAAAACCACAAAAGACATTGTGACTTCTGGTAAAGTTAACCAGAGACTCTGATGAACCCTACAGGACGGTCGAGGATTCCAACAGAGAAGACAACCACGACATACGGGCGTAAATATATAAATTGCAATTATTCTCTAATGAGTGGCCGTTCATGTGCAAAGGATTAGCATTTCAATTAATATAATTAGAGACTGTGTGTAGTGAATCCATTTTGTTTTTCCCGCTTTTTCTCAGTCCACACCCCCTTCCCTTTGTCTACCAAGCCATCATATCGGCTTAGCCCTCTAGGGACATTTCTATTATTGTTAGTAACCAATATCTACTGTTTTTTTGTTATGTACAGTATTTCTATGTGATTATTTATTTAGTTAGGAAATTAATAATTAAGCCAATTTTGTAAATTGCTGATTCATTATGGAAACTAGGGTTCGTGCAGATAACCAATAATTTAAAATGTTCATATGAGACTGATAGAAGGTAAAGAATAATTTATGTGTCACGCCCTGGTCAAAGTATTTTGTGTTTTTTCTTCATGTATTGGGTCAGGCCAGGGTGTGGCATGGAGTTTTTGTATTGTGGTGTGTTTTGTCTTGGGGTTTTGGTATGTATATATTTGGGATTGTAGCTAGTGGGGTATTCTAGCAAAGTCTATGGCTGTCTGGAGTGATTCTCAATCAGAGGCAGGTGCTTATCGTTGTCTCTGATTGGGAACCATATTTAGGCAGCCATATTCTTTGAGTTTGTCGTGGGTGATTGTCCTATTTGTCTTGATGTCCTTGTTTTGTTAGTTGACACAAGTATAGGCTGTTTTCGGTTTTCCTTTCGTTTATTTGTTTTTGTAGTGTTTAGTGTTTAGTCGTGTTTTCGTTTTGTTTAATAAATATGGATCGCAATCGACACGCTGCAGTTTGGTCCGACTCTCATTCATCACCACTAGAAAACCGTAACAGAATCACCCACCACCAACGGACCAAGCAGCGTGTCAACAGGCAGGAGCAGCCCAAAGAGGAGAGGCGCTATAAGGAGTTCTGGACATGGGAGGAAATCCTAAACGGAGAAGGACCCTGGGCTCAGCCTGGAGAATATCGCCGCCCCAAAGAGGAACTGGAGGCGGCGAGAGCAAAGATGCGCCGTAATGAGGAGGCAGCACTGCGACTCGGAAGGAAGCCTGAGAATCAGCCCCAAAAATGTCTTGGGGGGGGGGGGGGCTCAGGGAGAGTGTGGCAGAGTCAGGAGTCAGACCTGAGCCAACTCTCCCTGTTTATCGTGAGGAGCCTAGGAGGAGACCCGAGCCGGTGTTGGAGGTGAGCGAAACAGAGACCGTGAAGGAGTTAATGGGGAAATTGGAGGAGAGAGAAATGAGGGAGTTGCTGTGTTGGTGCTTTTTGCATGGAATTCGCCCGACGGAACGTGTCGGGGATTTGATGGCACCTGGGTTAGCGCTCCATACTCGTCCTGAGGTGCGTGAAGTTGGTGGTGAAGTTGGTACCAGCCTCACGTACCAGGCCTCCTGTACACATCCCTAGCCTTGCACGTCCTGTGCCAACACTGCTCTCAAGATCTCCAGTACGCCTTCATGGTCTAGCCCATCCTGTGCCACCTCCACACTCCAGTCCTCCGGTAGCAGCTCCCCGCACCAGGCTTCCTGTGCGTGTTCTCGGTCCAGTAACACCAGTACCAGCACCATGCACCAGGCCTTCAGTGCGCCTTGCCTGTTCAGCGCAACCAGAGTCTCTCTCCTCTCCTGCGCTGCCAGAGTCTCCCGCCTGTTCAGCGCAACCAGAGTCTCTCTCCTCTCCTGCGCTGCTGGATTCTCCTGCCTGTTTAGCGCAGTTAGAGTCTTCCTCCTCTTCTGTGCTGCCGGAGTCTCCCGCCTGTTCAGCGCAGACAGAGCTGCCAGTCTGCAAGGACCTGCCAGTCTACATGGAGCAACCAGAGCTGTCAGTCTACATGAAGCAGCCAGAGATGTCAGTCTGCATGGAGCAGCCCGAGCTGCCAGTCTGCATGGAGCAGCCAGTCTACATGAAGCAGCCAGTCTACATGAAGCAGCCAGAGCTGTCAGTCTGCATGGAGCAGCCAGAGCTGTCAGTCTGCATGGATCAGCCAGAGCTGTCAGTCTGCATGAAGCAGCCAGTCTACATGGAGCAGCCAGAGATGTCAGTCTGCATGAAGCAGACAGATATATCAGTCTGCATAGAGCAGCCAGAGCTGCCAGTCATCAATGAGCTGTCAGTCTGCATGGAGCAGCCCGAGCTGCCAGTCTGCACGAAGCAGCCAGTCTACATGAAGCAGCCAGATCTGTCAGTCTGCATGGAGCAGCCAGAGCTGTCAGTCTGCATGGAGCAGCCAGAGCTGTCAGTCTACATGAAGGAGCCCGAGCTGCCAGTCTGCATGAAGCAGCCAGTCTACATGGAGCAGCCAGAGCTGTCAGTCTGCATGAAGCAGTCAGAGCTGTCAGTCTACATGGAGCAGCCAGAGCTGTCAGTCTGCATGAAGCAGCCAGAGCTGCCAGTCATCAAGGAGCTGCCAGTCTACATGGAGCAGCCAGAGCTGTCAGTCTGCACGGAGCTGTCAGTCTGCACGGAGCTGTCAGTCTGCACGGAGCTGTCAGTCTGCAAGGAGCTGCCAGTCTGCAAGGGGCTGCCAGTCTGCAAGGGGCTGCCAGTCAGCACGGATCCACCAGAGCTGTCAGTCTGTAAGAAGCCGCCAGAGCTATCAGCCTATATGGAGCAGCTAGTGCCGCCAGTCTGCCCAGCGCCGCCAGTCTGCCCAGCGCCGCCAGTCTGCCCAGCGCCGCCAGTCTGCCCAGCGCCGCCAGTCTGCCCAGCGCCGCCAGTCTGCCCAGCGCCGCCAGTCTGCCCAGCGCCGTCAGTCAGCCAGACTCTTCCAGATCTGCCAGTCAGCCAGACTCTTCCAGATCTGCCAGTAAGCCAGACTCTTCCAGATCTGCCAGTCAGCCAGACTCTTCCAGATCTGCCAGTCAACCAGACTCTTCCAGATCTGCCAGTCAACCAGACTCTTCCAGATCTGCCAGTCAACCAGACACTTCCAGATCTGCCAGTCAACCAGACACTTCCAGATCTGCCAGTCAACCAGACACTTCCAGATCTGCCAGTCAACCAGACTCTTCCAGATCTGCCAGTCAACCAGACTCTTCCAGATCTGCCAGTCAACCAGACTCTTCCAGATCTGCCAGTCAACCAGACTCTTCCAGATCTGCCAGTCAACCAGACTCTTCCAGATCTGCCAGTCAACCAGACTCTTCCAGATCTGCCAGTCAGCCAGGATCTGCCAGTCAGCCAGGATCTGCTGAAACCGCCAGCCAGCCAGGATCTGGTAGATCTATCTACCTGCCTGAGCTCCCTCTCACTCCTGAGCTCCCTCTCACTCCTGAGCTTCCTCTCACTCCTGAGCTTCCTCTCACTCCTGAGCTTCCTCTCACTCCTGAGCTTCCTCTCACTCCTGAGCTTTCTCTCACTCCCGAGCTGCCTCAGTCCCGAGCTGTCCTTCAGTCCCGAGCTGTCCTTCAGTCCCGATCTGCTCCTCAGTCCAGTGGGGTTCTGGGTGAGGACTACTAGGCCATGGTCGGCGGCGAGGGTGGACTATCCAGGGACGAAGGGAGAGGGAACTAAGACATTAAATGAGTGGGGTCCACGTCCCGCGCCGGAGCCGCCACCATGGACAGACGCCCACCCGGACCCTCCCTATTGTTTTGAGGTGCGTTCGGGAGTCCGCACCTTAGTTCTGTCACGCCCTGGTCAAAGTATTTTGTGTTTTTTCTTCATGTATTGGGTCAGGCCAGGGTGTGGCATGGAGTTTTTGTATTGTGGTGTGTTTTGTCTTGGGGTTTTGGTATGTATATATTTGGGATTGTAGCTAGTGGGGTATTCTAGCAAAGTCTATGGCTGTCTGGAGTGATTCTCAATCAGAGGCAGGTGCTTATCGTTGTCTCTGATTGGGAACCATATTTAGGCAGCCATATTCTTTGAGTTTGTCGTGGGTGATTGTCCTATTTGTCTTGATGTCCTTGTTTTGTTAGTTGACACAAGTATAGGCTGTTTTCGGTTTTCCTTTCGTTTATTTGTTTTTGTAGTGTTTAGTGTTTAGTCGTGTTTTCGTTTTGTTTAATAAATATGGATCGCAATCGACACGCTGCAGTTTGGTCCGACTCTCATTCATCACCACTAGAAAACCGTAACATAATGACTGATTGATGACTGAAATGTAAGAGCTCTTTAGGTCTCTAAGAGCTCATTCGGAAGACAGAACTCCTTTTAACTTGAGTTAATTCGGAAGACGGAACTCCACTGTTTAACTTGGGTCAAACGTTTCGTGTAGCCTTCCACAAGCTTTCCACAATAACTTGGGTGAATTTTGGCCCATTCCTCCTGACAGAGCTCGTGTAACTGAGTCAGGTTTGTAGACCTCCTTGCTCGCACACACTTCAGTTCTGCCACAAATGTTCTATAGGATTGAGGTCAGGGCTTTGTGATGGCCACTCCAATACCTTGATTTTGTTGTCCTTAGGCCATTTTGCCACAACTTTGGAAGTATGCTTGGGGACATTGTCCATTTGGAAGACCCATTTGCGACCAAGCATTAACTTCCTGACTGTCTTGAAATTTTGCTTAAATATATCAACATGTTTTTCCTTTCTCATGATTCTTTCTATTTTGTGAAGTGCCCCAGTCCCTCCTGCAGCAAAGCTTCCCACAACAAGATGCTGCCACCCTCGTGCTTCACGGTTGAGATGGTGTTCTTCGGTTTGCAAGCGACCCCTTTTTTCTCCAAACATAACAATGGCCATTATGGCCAAACAGTTCTATTTTTGTTTCATCACACCAGTGGACATTTCTCCAAAAATACAATATTTGTCCCCATGTGCAGTTGCAAACCGTAGTCTTGCTTTTTTTTGCCGGTTTTAGGGCAATGGTTTCTATCTTGCTGAGCGGGCTTTCAGGTTATGTCAATATAGGGCTCATTTTACTGTGGTACCTTTGTACCTGTTTCCTCCAGCATCTTCACAAGGTCCTTTGCTGCTGTTCTGGGATTGATTTGCACTTTTTGCACCAAAGTACGTTTATCTCTAGGAGACAGAATGCGTCTCCTTCCTGAGTGGCATGACGGCTGCGTGGTCCCATGGGGTTTATACTGCGTACTATTGTTTGTATAGATGAATATGGTACCGTCAGGCGTTTGGAAATTGCTCCCAAGGATGAACCATTATTTTGGAGGTCTACAATTGTTTTTGGTCTTGGCTAATTTATTTTGATTTTCATCCACAGGTACACCTCCAATTGACTCACATGATGTCAATTAGCCTATCAGAAGCTTCTAAAGCCATGACATCATTTTCAGGAATTTTCCAAGCTGTTTAAAGGCACAGTCAACTTAGTGTATGTAAACTTCTGACCCACTGGAATTGTGATATAGTGAAATGTAAGTGAAATCATCTGTCTGTAAACAATTGTTGGAAAAATGACTTGTGTCATGCACAAAACAGAGAGGACTGTTTAGTGCAAAAAATAAGGGGTTCAAAACATATATCTTTCTGAAACTAATGTTTCCTGATCTTTCTTATACTTTATCTTTCAGATATAGGACAGACACCTCAGAACAAGCTTCCTTTGATGATTTTTTTTGTGGACAATCTGTTGTTCCATGTCGTCAATCTGTTATTCAATGCATTTGTATGGGCTAATAGCAGGAAGTCCAAAGTCTTAGACAGGATTAGACTCTTATAGGAACAATGGTCAAGTTAATAATTACGCTGTGAATGATATATTAAACAACCCAGTAACTGACTGACAGTGCTAACTGGCACAATGAGAACAGTATTACTTTGATAAAGTAATTTGTTTTCATGATAAAGGTGAATAAACACATGGGTTAGATCATCAAAATTGTTGCTGAACAGAGCAACACACAATAGACACCGCTCAGAAATATTGTCAAAATGCAGAGTTTGGAACACTTGTTGGAATATCTGATATGGAATCATCTGTATCTGGCCAAGGTTCTGTGGGAAATAGAAATGTCATTAGGTTACACCCAAAATAGCTGAGGAAACCTCTGCACACTTATAGTCAGTGCAAATACAGTGTTGATAGAAAAATCTACACCCTTGAACTTTTTTCACATTTTGTTGTGTTACAAAGTGGGATTGAAATAGATTTAAATTGGTCTACTCAAAATAATCCATAATGTCAACGTGAAAAGAACATTTTACAAATGTTTACAAATTAATAAAAATTAGATAACTAAAATATAGTCGTTGCATAAGTATTCACCAAGTATTTGTTTAGGCAAGCCTAAAAGAGTTCAGAAGTAACATTTTTGAACGACTACCCCTTCCTCTGTCCCCCGTACGCACATACATCTATCCATCTATCCATCTATCTATCTATCTATCTATCTATCTATCTATCTATCTATCTGTAAGGTTCAGTCAAGTATTGAATTTCAAGTACAGGTTCAACTACAAAGACCAGAGGGTGTTTTTAAAGCCTCATAAAGACTGGCAGTGATTGGTAGATGGGTAACTATAACAAATCAGACATTAGATATATATTTAAGCATGGCTAAGTTAATCATTGTGCTGGGAATGATGTAGTAAACCATCCAGACACATCAAATATGTTCACTATGGAAACAATTTTGAATTTCCAGCAAGTTAATGTCTCTTATAAAATCAAGAAGAGACACAGTCAGTCTTTCCCCAACTCTCAGACAAGAGAGACTGTCATGCATGGTATTCATATCAGCCCTCTGATTACAATGAAGAGCAAGATGTGCCTCTCTGTTCTGGGCCAGCTACAGCTTAACTAGGTCTTTCTAGTGCTGCCAATGGTAATTCTAACATGTAATGTCTCAGGGGGATGGATACTTATCTAATCAACATATATTAGTGTTTTCATTTTCATTCATCTTTAAAAATATTTATAATTTTATTCCACTTTGACATTACAGGGTATTTTGTGTAGATTGTTGACAAAAAACTGACAATTAAATCAATTTTAAACCCACTCTGTAAGACAATAAAATGTGAAGAAATCCAAGAGGGGTATAGACTTTCTATAGACACTGTAAATCTGAAATGTCAGAATAAATCTGAAATTTTTATTAAAATTTCACACAAAAAAAGTACCAACTACTGGATGTTATTTGGGAGAAGAAATCAGCTCATCAACAATACTTACCCAATGTGGTCCAGTAACCTGAAACGAGAAAGTACGAGCCCTTGAGTAAGACTATTTTAGCAGTCTTTGACAGAAATAGCCAATGGATGTGCTACTACAACTCTATAATTATAACTATAGTTACACACAAACAATACTTACGAAGACAGACATCAATAAAAACATACACAGTAGAATGAATACATTGCCTTGAGCTCCATGTGTGGCTATCACAGAGCAAAGAACAAGAGTGGTATCAATCTCCATGTTTCAACTTCCCCTTGACGATGCCACATTTACAAAACTGTATGGCTTATATATCCAAAGGCATGCCTTCAAACAACCTTACAGCACCCACAAAGTCCTTGAAAGCTGAATTTGAGAAATCATTTAATACTCAATGTGTGAGAAATGTTCCACCTGGGCTCGTGGCCATAAAGTAGCCAGTTCACATGGTGAACATATTTGATGACTTTCCGCAAACAAAATTCTTGTAAATTTGGGCTACAAGAGGGTAAGTAATTTAAAAAAAATAGCACATATGAAATAATGAATTTTTATGATAGTGACAAACCATTACTTTAGAACAGGATGATAGAGACTGTGCAAAACACAATGTGCGTCAATTTGGCCTACAGAGCAGAAGTGAATTGTTTTAAGATAGCTAGGAGAGACAACCACATTTCAGTCATAGTAAGTACCTTTTTCTTCAATAAAGTAGCAATGAGCATAGTCAATGTTTGTAAGAAGAGACACATTTAGTCAATGTTTGTAAGAAGAGACACATTTTGTCAATGTTTGTAAGAAGAGACAAATTTAGTCAGTGTTTGTAAGAAGAGACAAATATAGTCAGTGTTTGTAAGAAGAGACAAATATAGTCCGTGTTTGTAAGAAGAGACAAATATAGTCAGTGTTTGTAAGAAGAGACAAATATAGTCAGTGTTTGTAAGATGAGACAAATATAGTCAGTGTTTGTAAGAAGAGACAAATATAGTCAGTGTTTGTAAGATGAGACAAGTGTGAGTGTTAGTGCAACAAGTAGTTATCATAAAGTAGGTAATGTATCAATTAATAGCCTATGGGGAAGGTATAAACTAGTCACCATCATGGTATTCCATTCATCTTTCCTGTCTTCGACCATAGTCTTGCAGGTGACTTCAACTGTTGGTATGATGTCATCTCTGTCTACGATGGCCCTTCCATCAACTACAGACTGCTGGGGAACAGAGCTCAACTTTTTACGCCACTGGAAATTCAACCATTCAAAAGTGACAGCTCCTCAACATACAAGGGATTTCAGGAAGAGTATAATGCAGTGGGTAAGGCACTGAGACGAGGGAAACATTCATAAAGACATTCATTGCATAGGATGTCAGAGGTGAGATATGCAAATATAAAAATGATCAGGCCATATAAAATGCCTTCTCTTTTACTCATGATAATACTAATACTAATTTAGAAGCTTGTTATAATTGCTGTATTATAAGCAGTGAAGGTTCTTGTAGATACATCGGTTGTAACGGTTTTGTTCTGGTGAAAGAGAGGCGGACCAAAATGCAGCGTGGTTAGTTTTGTACATCTTTAATAAAGATGAAATTACAACACTCTACAAAACAAGAACCGTGAAAAAACCGAAACAGTCCTATCTGGTGCCACAAACACAAAGACAGGAACAATCACCCACAAAACCCAACACAAAACAGGCTACCTAAATATGGTTCCCAATCAGAGACAATGACTAACACCTGCCTCCGATTGAGAACCTTATCAGGCCAAACATAGCAATAGACAAACCAGACACACAACATAGAATGCCCACCCAGCTCACATTGCTGCTGATGTTCCACCTGGCTACTCCTACCCCGGACAACAGCACTGCACCCCCAACAGCAACTCGCCCAAGCCTTCCCCATTTCTCCTTCTCCCAAATCCATTCAGCTGATGTTCTGAAAGAGCTGCAAAATCTGGACCCCTACAAATCAGCCGGGCTAGACAATCTGGACCCTTTCTTTCTAAAATTATCTGCCGAAATTGTTGCCACCCCTATTACTAGCCTGTTCAACCTCTCTTTCGTGTCGTCTGAGATTCCCAAAGATTGGAAAGCAGCTGCGGTCATCCCCCTCTTCAAAGGGGGGGACACTCTTGACCCAAACTGCTACAGACCTATATCTATCCTACCGTGCCTTTCTAAGGTCTTCGAAAGCCAAGTCAACAAACAGATTACCGACCATTTCGAATCTCACCATACCTTCTCTGCTATGCAATCTGGTTTCAGAGCTGGTCATGGGTGCACCTCAGCCACGCTCAAGGTCCTAAACGATATCTTAACCGCCATCGATAAGAAACATTACTGTGCAGCCGTATTCATTGATCTGGCCAAGGCTTTCGACTCTGTCAATCACCATATCCTCATCGGCAGACTCGACAGCCTTGGTTTCTCAAATGATTGCCTCGCCTGGTTCACCAACTACTTCTCTGATAGAGTTCAGTGTGTCAAATCGGAGGGTCTGCTGTCCGGACCTCTGGCAGTCTCTATGGGGGTGCCACAGGGTTCAATTCTTGGACCGACTCTCTTCTCTGTATACATCAATGAGGTCGCTCTTGCTGCTGGTGAGTCCCTGATCCACCTCTACGCAGACGACACCATTCTGTATACTTCCGGCCCTTCTCTGGACACTGTGTTAACAACCCTCCAGGCAAGCTTCAATGCCATACAACTCTCCTTCCGTGGCCTCCAATTGCTCTTGAATGCAAGTAAAACTAAATGCATGCTCTTCAACCGATCGCTGCCTGCACCTACCCGCCTGTCCAACATCACTACTCTGGACGGCTCTGACTTAGAATACGTGGACAACTACAAATACTTAGGTGTCTGGTTAGATTGTAAACTCTCCTTCCAGACCCATATCAAACATCTCCAATCCAAAGTTAAATCTAGAATTGGCTTCCTATTTCGCAACAAAGCATCCTTCACTCATGCTGCCAAACATACCCTTGTAAAACTGACCATCCTACCAATCCTCGACTTTGGCGATGTCATTTACAAAATAGCCTCCAATACCCTACTCAACAAATTGGATGCAGTCTATCACAGTGCAATCCGTTTTATCACCAAAGCCCCTTATACTACCCACCATTGCGACCTGTACGCTCTCGTTGGCTGGCCCTCACTTCATACTCGTCGCCAAACCCACTGGCTCCATGTCATCTACAAGACCCTGCTAGGTAAAGTCCCCCCTTATCTCAGCTCGCTGGTCACCATAGCATCTCCCACCTGTAGCACACGCTCCAGCAGGTATATCTCTCTAGTCACCCCCAAAACCAATTCTTTCTTTGGCCGCCTCTCCTTCCAGTTCTCTGCTGCCAATGACTGGAACGAACTACAAAAATCTCTGAAACTGGAAACACTTATCTCCCTCACTAGCTTTAAGCACCAACTGTCAGAGCAGCTCACAGATTACTGCACCTGTACATAGCCCACCTATAATTTAGCCCAAACAACTACCTCTTTCCCAACTGTATTTAATTTTAATTAATTTATTTATTTTGCTCCTTTGCACCCCATTATTTTTTTATTTCTACTTTGCACATTCTTCCATTGCAAAACTACCATTCCAGTATTTTACTTGCTATATTGTATTTACTTTGCCATCTTGGCCTTTTTTGCCTTTACCTCCCTTCTCACCTCATTTGCTCACATTGTATATAGACTTGTTTATACTGCATTATTGACTGTATGTTTGTTTTTACTCCATGTGTAACTCTGTGTCGTTTTATCTGTCGAACTGCTTTGCTTTATCTTGGCCAGGTCGCAATTGTAAATGAGAACTTGTTCTCAACTTGCCTACCTGGTTAAATAAAGGTAAATAATAAAATAATGTTTGCTTTAGGCTGTTGAAAAATCTCAAACAATTAGGAGCACCGTCATAGTCTTCTGAATTTTATGCATGTTATCCCTCTGGTTCAGACACAATGTCGACATAAACAGGTCTTCCTTTCCTCAGACCTGGAGAAGCCAGATGAGAAAGTGTCTGATAAGGAAGAGTTCCAGGCTAAGGTGGAAGCGTAAGACTAAGCTGACCAGCCTCAACAAACTATAATCATTAAAACTATCAATTCATTTCACCTGAGGCAATGAAGTATATTCACTGCTCCTGTACACAATCATGTATGTCTTTGCTACTTTGGCAAAATGATTAAAAGCATTCTCAAAAGACAATTATTGGTGTCTGAACATCTTATTCCATGTGCTAGCATTGAAACAGATCAAATATGTGACATTTCGCATTCTGACAGAATGTTAATTCAGAGACACCAAGAAAACGGACAAAAGACAGTTGAGACAAAGAAACGATCTGTTAGAAAACACTTTACTCAGAAATGTGTTAATATTTCCTCTCACATAAAATTTGACCGCCAAAACACTTCAACATTCACCTGTCCCATAAAAGACACAACACAAACAAATTCCCTTACAGGTGTTTCTTCTTCTGTGAACTTCCCCCTCCAACATTGGATGCCTGTACGCATGTTGACATGCAACTAGTCCTAGAAAAAGTAACTATTCTTCACAAATGTTGCTATGCAACAGACAACAGTTTCCAATATAAAACAACCCTGCTAAGGCAGTAGTCTTCACTTCAGCATAATGTCAATGTCATTGACAACACCCATCAGGCCAGAAAATGTAGAATAGAATACTCAATAAATATCAAAAAAAGCATTGAGATCCACAATATGCAAAGCCTTGATTAATGCAGGACAGGAGGAATCCCAAGGCATCGCATGTATGCTAAAACATGGCATCTCTGGTGCTACTTGGCAATTTTGAACTCAATAGACATGACAAAGGAGAAGAGAGAGATATGGTGATACTGCTTTGACAGTAAAGCTGTTAGATCTCGCAATGACAGATGTTATTTAAAGGTCAGAATATAACATGATGTATAGGTTAGGCTTTATTCTATGCAACATCCAAATAACAAAAAGTTGCTCAAATAAGAAAAGCACTTATTGTCACATACACCGGAGAGGTGCAGTGAAATGTTTTGTTTTACAAGGTCCGCCATAGTAGTACGGTGTCCCTGGAGCAAATTATGGTTAAGTGCCTTGCTCAAGGGCACAGATTTTTCTCCTTGTCGGCTCGGCATTCAAACCTGCGACCATTCAGTTACTGGCCCAACGCTCTAACCGCTAGGCTACCTACCGGTGGTTAAAGTAGGGCACTGTGTACCGATCCATCACAAATGACAAGAAGAAAACGAACGCAAAAACATCTCAACATATAAGATGTGTCCATTTCAGTACAGGTAAAGAGATTGTGAATATCGCAGGCACTGTTGGGAGGCATGAATGGTGCAGTCTTTCACTCTGAAATGGTTTAGTTGGTTATGGTTACAGCCACTAAAGAGCACTACCACAAAGGGGTTAGCATCATCTAGAACTATGTTCGTAAGGCGGAAAATAGTGTTCATGTCAAAAACCCACATGAGGAATGTTCATGATCAAACAGGCCAAGTCACATGTACCTCTAAAACCACTCCATCCCTACACTCTAGCTACAAATGCATGGGCACTGTCAAATATGTTATTATCCCCATATAAAATCTAATTCACTACATGGAATTTTCAGAGGCTACATCAAGGCCAATTTCAGAAAGTTCAACAGCAATAAATAAAATCACCATCATGGAATTAAATAAAAACAACCTCCATTCATTCTCTCCAGTCACTGACCCGGCAACAAGTCACTGCTTATGCTGCCCTCTGGCAAAATGGCAGGCAAAGTCGTACTTGCTCCTGCACCTGTGGCCACAGATGTTGCACTGGAAGGGGTTCTCGTAGCCGTGGCAGCCCATGTGGATGGTGTACAGGATGTTATCAGGAAAGTAGATGTCACAGTGCTGGCAGTGGTGCAGCATCTGGGGGTCTTGATGCAGAGAGGGCAGGCCCGGGGCTGGTGTGCTGGGCTGGCTGTTGGTGATGCTGGGGGTACTGGTGCGCCCACTATGCTCACTGCGGGGATCTGCCCCGGGGCTGCAGTTGCTGTGTGGTGGGGGCCTGGGCTCTGGGGTGATGGAGGAGGAAGAGGCATGGGCAGTGCTGGCTGACACAGCAGCAGGAGCAGTGGCTGGGTGAGGCTGCTGGATGAGGAAGGGCTTCTCGTCCACACAGGACTCTGCACCTGGAGACATGGGAGGCTGCTGGGTCTGGTCCTCAGCCTCCGAGGGCAGGCTGGCCAGCTGGCCGGCCAGGGTCGAGAGTTGGTTGAGGGGGTTTTCCATGACCAAGTTGTGGTGATGATTGTGGTGGTCGTCCATTGAGCTACCATCTACACCAGCGCCCTGGTTGTCGTAGGTCTCCTGGCGCAGGTGGGGCAGCTCGTGGGAGTAGTCATCCAGGTGCTCGGCCTTGTGCACCACCATGGAGGGGGGGCTGAAGTTGATGAGGAGTCGGCGACCGTACCCCAGGCTGGTCTTCTTCTGCAAGACGCTCAGCATCTTCTTGTGGGAGAGAGAGGAGCGAGCACCCTTCATTGGTAAGAGCTTGTGCCGGCGGCGGCGGTGGTGTGACAGGTTGCTACGGTCACTGCAGCGGAAGGAGCACAACTCACACTTGTAAGGCTTCTCTCCTGTGTGGGAGCGCATGTGGGCCTCTAGATGGCGCAAATAGGCAGAGGCGAAGGGGCACAGGTGGCATCTGTGGGGTTTCTCTCCTGTTTGAGAAGAGGAAAGAGGGAGATAAAGAATTAGAAGGAAGAATAAGGTCTTAGGATTAAATGTTTTTTGTCATTGATTGCTCTAACTAGGCCTAATGAAAATAAAGGGTGCCAGCTTTGTATAAGGGAAAATGCTCAACTAGTGATGAATCTAGTACTACATCACCTGGTAGCATGTGCATGGTGTTATCGGGTCCATTCAAGCTCACCTGTGTGAATGCGGATGTGCTCAATTAATCGTGCTGTGCCTCTGGTGGCATAGTTACAGTAACGGCACTTGAGTTTGCCATCATATGTTCTCTCGAAGCCATCCACCAGCATCCCTGAGCCGTCGTCAAGGGACATATCTGCTGAGGGATGGTCCAGCCCATTCCGACTGCAGTCTGCACAGATACAGGAATAATCACAACACACAGTCTCAAGGGAAATATCTATTATAGAGAAATAATTACATTCACTCACATGAATGGATTTTAGAATGATAACAGAGTCATGGATATAACAGTTTGGATAGTCAAATTATGGTCTGCGTGTTGATGCCATAGTTAGGCCTACCGTACACCATTCATAGACGCCAACTACCTTTCGCGCCTGTTCATAAAGCTATCTTCTTCCTGGGGGACATTTGTTAAGAGCTCCTACGCTCGGTCTGAACGGGAACACACATCGCTTACGGTACAGTTTTGGAAACATAAGGAACGTATCTTTCATATCAGTGAGAAATATTAGTGATGAAAAAATGTATAGAGTTAGGGTTCCCACATGGCCATATCTCCATGTTACAGAGCGTGATAATGGAAGACAGATGGAAGGTGACCACCTGTGTGGGTAACGGAAGAAGGCAATCAGAAATGTGTTATAACAGAAAAATACTGTTGGCTGCAACTGTGATAAAGCCTGGATGTGATATGAAAGTAAATGGCTTTATGTTCCTAGAACTGTATCGCAAATTACATTGTTTTCGTGGAGTATTTGGCTCTTTAGAGTGCCAGAGCCAGTCTACCTCTGAAACTAACAGAGTTCCTTGGACATTTTGGCTAGGCCTACCTGCTGGCAACTCGTCCACCTCTTTGACGCCACTGACAGAGCCTGAGATCATGTTCACATGTTGAGTCTGCTGACTGAGATACTCTTGGAAGTCTTTGACGAAGTCCAACGTCTCTGGCTTTTCCTCGCCCATTGGAAGTTAGTGACTGTTTCAGGTGAAATAAGGTTAATAAAACTGTATCCATCACAACACATTATGAAATATTATCAATTGGCAGACAGATGACATAAAAACATGACAACATATTGACATAACGTATTATTTAGCAGTTCCTTTTAGCTAACCAATGTCATCGATCATTGTGAGAGCATCCAACATTGATTGCTGGAACATCATCCAACATTGATTGCTGGAACAGCTGACCGTAACCTGGTAACCAAGGAGCTAACTTTCGTAGCTAGTCAAGTTAGCTGGCGAATCAACTTACCTTTTCAAAATGTTAGCAAAGTGTAAGTAAGCATGAATTTGTCTGTACTAAGTAACGTTAATTGACCAGTGGCGACAAATTATTGATCAGCTCCGTTGTAATAGCGTTCCCATGTTGTTGTTGCGAAAGGTCAGGTTAGCCAGCTCGCTAGCTATGCTATAATATCGTTCCAGAGACAACATTGTTTTTGTTCGTCTTTCGGACAACACAACATCACTCAACAACGGCTGTTCCTATGGAAGCTATCAATCAGGTGGTCTCTAAGCACATAAATATGCAATGCAACGCTAGCTGAATCAAAACAATGAATCCGTTTGTGGGGGTGAAAGTTCATCCAGTGCACCTGCGAAATTCCTCCCGCCTGATGTGCAAAGATTTCACGAAGTTTTGTTCCTACGTGTAAACTGCTGTAGCTAGTAGCCTAGATCTTTAAAATAAAATCTGTGGTAGAACTGTAGGGTGACTTTAATTCTTTCTCAAGATCTAATCAATGCAAGTAGACTACACTAACTAACTAGATACAAAAAATATATATATATTTTTTTGTCAGTGCGAAATAATAGTCACCTGTAATGAATCACCTTAATGGGTCTGAACTGACTTATTTAGCCTCGGTTTGCGACTGAGAACAATATTTGGGACTTGGAGGCCTGCTTTGATCTGTGTCTCCTGTTGCAACCCAGTCTCAGAACATTTTGTAATGAAACAGCAGGGAGCAGGTCTCGAACCCTTGACCTTCTAGCCCTAAGTCCAGCGCGCTCGACCAGGTGGTGGAGTCGATATCAGTGCTTATAAACCCAGGGTCGTTACACTACTCCCTCCTTTCAAAGAGCGTGTCCTCGCACTAGCTTGCGACTCTAAGTCTTATAGGAACACGCTCACTGACCAAGCCCACGCACTGTCATGGATGCAAGGTCCGATCACTTCTGACACCAGTGTAATGACACAGGCAGGGAGCAGGTCTTGAACCCTTGACCTTCTAGCCCGAAGTCCAGCGCGCTGTCGACTGTGCCGCAAAAGTATGCTCAAACAGCAGAGTTGATATCCGTGCCGCTGACTGCGAAGAAGAGGTATTCAGAGTGGGCTTCTAGTCAGACTCAGGAGGTGTGCACAACATCCACCGCTTCACAGCATATTACTCACTAATGTTCGGTCTCTGGACAATAAAGTAGACAAGCTCAGGGCGAGGATCTCATTCCAGAGAGACATCAGGGACTGAAACATACTCTGTTTCACGGAATCATGGCTCTGATATACTGTCCCGGTCCATACAGCCAGCTGGGTTTCTCAGTACATCGCGCAGACAGGAATAAACCACTCTCTGGGAAAAAGAAAGGCGGGGTATATGTTTCATGATTAACTAGTCATGGTGTGATTGTGATAACGTACAGAAACTCAAGTCCTTTTGTTCACCCGATCTAGAATACCTCACAATCAAATGCCAACCGTATTACCTCACCAAGAAAAGTATCTTTGTTTATAGTCACAGCCGTGTATATTCCCCCTCAAGCCGATACCACGACGGCCCTCAAGGAACTACACTGGACTTGTGTAAACTAGAAACTACATATCCATTTATTGTAGCGGGGATTTTAACAAAGCAAATTTGAGGAAAACGCTACTGAAGTTCGATTAACACATTGACTGTAGTACTGGTGCTGCTAAAACACTTGACCACTGCTTCTCCAAATTCTGGGATGCCTACAAGGCCATCCCCCAACCTCCCTTTGGCAAATCAGATCATGACCCATTTTGCTCCTCCCTTCCTATAGGCAGAAACTCAAACAGGAAATACCAGTGCTAAGGTCTATTCAACGCTGGTCTGACCAATCGGACTCCATGCTTCAAGATTATTTTGATGACGCGGACTGGGATATGTTCCAGGTATCCTCTGAGAATAGCATTGACATATATGCTGACACAGTGACTGAGTTCATCAGGAAGTGTATAGCGGATGTTGTTCCCACTGTGACTATTAAAACCTACCCAAATCAGAAACCGTGGATAGATGGCAGAATTTGCGCAAAACTGAAAGTGTGAACCCCCGCAATTAACCATGGCAAGGTGACTGGGAATATGGTCGTATACAAACAGTGTAGTTTTTCCCTCCATAAGGCAATCAAACAGGCAAAACATCAGTACATAGACAAAGTGGAGTTGCGATTCAACTGCTCAGACACGAGTTAAAACTTGCAAGGCTGCCGGCCCAGACGCCATCCCTAGCCGTGTCCTCAGAGCATGCACAGACCAGCTGGCTAGAGTGTTCACTGATACATTTAATCTCTCCCTATCCCCACTTTCTTCAAGATATCTTTCTTGTACCCAAGAAAGCAAATTTCACTGATCTAAATGACTATCGCCCCGTTTCTTTGAGTGCTTTGAGAGGCTAGTTAAGGATCATATCACCTCTACCTTACCTGACACCCTAGACCCACTTCAATTTGCATACTGCCCCAATAGATCCACAGACGATGCAATTGCCATCTCACTACACACTGCCCTATCCCACCTGGACAAGAGGAATACCTATGTAAGATTCATGTTCATTGACTATAGCTCAGCCTTTAACACCATAGTACCCTCCAAGCTCATCATTAAGCTCTGGGCCCTGGGTCTGAACCCCGCCCTGTGCAACTGGGTCCTGGACTTCCTGACGGGCAGCCCCCAGGTGGTGAAGGTAGGAAACAACTCCTCCATTTCGCTGATCCTCAACACAGGGGCCCCACAAGGATGCGTGCGTAACTAACCTCCAAACGAACTTCAATGCCATACAACACTCCTTCCGTGGCCTCCAACTGCTCTTAAACGCTACTAAAACCAAATGCATGCTTTTCAACCATTCGCTGGCCGCACCCGCCCGCCCGACTAGCATCACCACCCTGGACGGTTCCGACCTAGAATATGTGGACAACTATAAATACCTAGGTGTCTGGCTAGACTGTAAACTCTCCAATCCAAAATCAAATCTAGAATCGGCTTTCTATTCCGCAACAAAGCCTCCTTCACTCATGCCGCCAAACTTACCCTAGTAAAACTGACTATCCTACCGAACCTCGACTTCGGCGATGTCATCTACAAAATAGCTTCCAACACTCTACTCAGCAAACTGGATGCAGTCTATCACAGTGCCATCCGTTTTGTTACCAAATCACCTTATACCACCCACCACTGCGACCTGTATAGTCTAGTCGGCTGTCCCTCGCTACATATTCGTCGCCAGACCCACTGGCTCCAGGTCATCTATAAGTTTATGCTAGGTAAAGCTCCGCCTTATCTCAGTTCACTGGTCACGATAACAACACCCACCCGTAGCACACGTTCCAGCAGGTATATCTCACAGATCATCCCCAAAGCCAACACCTCATTTGGCCGCCTTTCCTTCCGGTTCTCTGCTGCCAGTGACTGGAACGAATTGCAAAAATCGCTGAAGTTAGAGACTTTTATTTCCCTCACCAACTTTACTGCAGCTGCAGTTGTACATAGTCAATCTGTAAATAGCCCACCCAATCTACCTACCTCATCCCCATAATGATTTTATTTCATTTACTTTTCTACTCTTTTGCACACCAGTATCTCTACTTGCACATCATCATCTGCTCATTTATCACTCCAGTGTTAATCTGCTAAATTGTAATTATTCGCTCCTATGGCCTATTTATTGCCTACCTCCTCATGCCTTTTGCACACACTGTATAAAGACTTTCCTTTCTCTACTGTGCCATTGACTTGTTTGTGTTATTAGCTTGTTTGTTTACTCCATGTGTAACTCTGTGTTGTTGTCTGTGTCACACTGCTTTGCTTTATCTTGGCCAGGTCGCAGTTGCAAATGAGAACTTGTTCTCAACCTACCTGGTTAAATAAAGGTGAAATAAAAATAAATGTAAAAAAATATATACGTGTTTAGCAGATGTTATTGCGGGTATAGGGAAATGCTTGTGCTTCTAGTTCCGACAGTGTAGCAATATCTAACAAGTAATATCTAACAATTTCTTAACATAGACCCAATACACACAAATCTAAATAAAGGAATGGAATTAAGAATATAGAAATATTTGGATATAAGCAATTTCATAGCAGCGTAGACTAAGATACAGTAGAAAAGTATAGAATGCAGTATATACATATAAGATGAGTAATGCAAGATATGTAAACAATATTAAAGTGGCATTATTAAAGTGACTAGTGTTCCATTTATTAAAGTGGCCAATGATTTCAAGTCTGTATATGTAGGCAGCAGCCTCTATTTGTTAGTGATGGATGTTAAACAGTCTGATGGCTGTTAAATGGCTGTTGAATAATAGCTTCTGTCTCGGTCCCAGCTTTGACGCCCCTGTACTGACGCCGTGTTCTGCATGATAGTTGGGTGAACATGCAGTTGTTCGGGTGGTTGCTGTCCTTGATGATCTTTTTGGCCTTCCTGTGACATCGGGTGGTGTAGTTGTCCTGGAGGGCAGGTAGCGTGCCCCTGGTGATGCGTTGTGCGGACCGCACCACCCTCTGGAGAGCCCTGCAGTTCTGGGCGGTGCAGTTGCCGTACCAGGCGGTGAAACAGCCCGACAGGATGCTCTCAATTGTGCATGTGTAAAAGTTTGTGAGGTTCTTGGGTGAACAGGGAGTACAGGAGGGGGCTGTGCACACACCCTTGTGGGGACCCAGTGTTGAGGATCAGCGAAGTGGAGACGTTGTTTCCTATCTTCACCACCTGGGGGCGGCCCGTCAGGAAGTCCAGGACCCAGTCGCACAGGGCGGGGTTCAGACCTAGGCCCCTGAGCTTAATGATGAGCTTGGAGGGTACTATGGTGTTGAATGCTGAGCTACAATCAATGAACAGCATTCTTACACAAAATGTGAAGGGGTTTGAATACTTTCCGAATGCGCTATATAGTTGGTTTGAGGTAAAGTTATTGAAATTTTTTGCTATTGACATGATATATTGTGCTGAAAGTCCCTAAATAGTCACACCAAATTTACCACGGTCGGTGTAAAGTCGACACCCACGTTTTGGATGATACTGACTTTATGACCAAAATCATCCTGTAGTCAATTCTGACAGAGTAATAGATGTTTCTGACTGACATTGCCACATAGGCAGTTTTCAACCAGTTTTTAATTTGTTTTTATTCAGTCACTCACAGTCAATTTTGATAGGCATAAAATTGATTTTGAATGCATTCAGTTGCATTCATTGCATTACTTTGTCATTTAATTATGGAAACAATTGCCTAAATATGTAAGTGTCCACCAAATAAAAAATTTGGACTATTTTGTACCCATAACATTAGGTGATAAAACCACCCACACTTCCAAACACAGGCCTATAATTACATCCAAAGTGCTAAATCTAAGCCATATCAATTACATCACTTTAAATAGCTAGATTGACTAATTTATGTTTCATCACTATCAATAATTAAACAGTTAAGAAGTTTGGACAAGATCTCATTGCTCCATTTGTGTCAAGTTGTAGGAAAACCATTGAGAAAAGAGTGTTAAACGACCGGTATGATTGAGGCCAGTGTCCTTTCAATGGCACATTACCTTGTGATGTTACAAGAGCAGTACAGCAAGTAATGTACACCGTGAACTACATTGCAATGAGAGTTACATGACTACTGTAGGGTGTGTGTGTGTGTGTGTGTGTGTGTGTGTGTGTGTGTGTGTGTGTGTGTGTGTGTGTGTGTGTGTGTGTGTGTGTGTGTGTGTGTGTGTGTGTGTGTGAGAGAGAAAGTTGACCTCCACAACTTTGTCATACACTCCACTGTGACCTGTTAAAGTTGTACCAAGGGACCACTTAGAATTCAATCTTACAATGAAATATAAAGTCTATCCCTCGCAGCACTATCTTTAGCAGATTAAGAAATACAATGGATGAAAACATGCAGTCACAGTTCCATTGTTGTTTTACATTCCAGTTCAGTCTATGTACACTAGATGGCATATATTGTCCATAAGTCAGCAAACTGTCCAGCATGCATCCATCCACTCATTTGACATGTACATAAACACAAGGTTATAACTTGAGATCACCACCATAGAAAACTAGTGAAGACAATCGTTGATATTAGGTGTATTGAGATTCAAAACGTCTGGTAATAGGTCTGCGCCTGTACAGAGTTGGACAGGCTTCTCCAAGTCAACTGACAATAGCAGTCCCAGGGGACGTGGGCCCAAGGTAGACATGACAGTCCATCTCACTGGGTTAAACTATTACCCAGAGAGCAGACAATTACATCACCTTCTAATGGCTTGTCGACACTAAAGTTATTTTATTGCCATTTCATTATGATCAGGTTTCTAATAGGGGCAGATGCCTTTAAGAAATGTACACACTGACAGTAATTTGTCAGTTGAAAAAGATGAATTACAGTTTTGTTTTAGGGTGTGTCATTTGTTTAGTCATAAATGTTTTTGTTTTTGCAGTGTGTCATTTTTAGTTCTTCCACATTTACATGTTTTCCAGATAGGCCTAATCAAAAGAGACCTGGCAGCATAGTTAGTTGTGGTTTTGGAGTAGCCTAATTAGACAACAGGCTTTGTAGGTTGGACATGTAGGTTGGTCAAAAAAAATAGTTTTAGTTTCAAAAAATGTTTTCAAGTTGACAAGAAAACTGTAGTGTACTAAAAGGATACAATGTAGACTTTATTTAGCCTATTTAGCCTGCTAGGCTACTTACTGTAGCAACCTAATGGCTATTGTGCAAAACACCCAAACACTGCAGAAAGACCCACACAACTCATCTACTACTACTATTATTATTATTATCATCATATTAGATAGGTATTAATATAATACCTGAGAACTAAATGAACAGGAAGTTGTCTTTATACGACCAGCCCTCTCGACTAACAAGAGCAAATGTTCAGAAACAGGGGGTCCCATAGTAAGCTTAGGCTAGATACCAACGACGGCTGCATCCACATATGAAACCAAATTACACCTCAAAACGAGATAGGTCTACAATATACATTTATTTTACATAAACAAATAATTGTATTTGGAAATAGTATAATACATTTTAACCAGCACAAAACATAGGCTACTATGTTACTGACATTTCAGAATGGATTCACCCGCACAATGAATGCGCACTACACAGGTACCCAACACTAGTAGACTCTCAAGCTGTTTAGTTACGGTACAACTGTTGTTTTTTGACAAATTGAGCATGAATTTAAAGAAGCACTATGCATAGTAACTTATAGGCTACAAATACAAGCTCTTATCTGAACATGAATAAATAGGCAACTTCACTTATACACGACAGCTCGAGTTAACAAACAATCCGGGAATGCATTTAGCAGTATTTTTTTTAAAGAGACTTCGTCCTGCTTTCAACAGACGGTGCTATTATTCCTTATGTCGTTTGTCATTGCCATAGATGTCCTGCATTAAGCTGCACAGCCAGTAAAACACTGGTTTTCCCCGGCGACCGGTTTGTACATGCAACATCCTCTATTCAGGGCTGCAAATATTTCGGTGTCTCTTCAACTCGATTTAATGGCCTAGAAAAATGGGTGAAATATCCGTAATGTCTTAATAAAACACAATTTCCCACCACCATTTTCAGTTTTGTTGCACAGCGCATGCAGCAGTCTTTTGTACGCCTAGCTGAACATAGTTCACAAAATAAGGAGGTAGCATTATCCACTCTAGCATAATGGTGTAAAATTTTGTTTTATTAAGACAGTATGCATATTTTCCCCATTTTTGTTTGGGTCGACGGGCCATTAAATCGAGTTAAGTAGGAAACTGAAGCCTTTGCAGCCTGAATGGAGGACGTTTTATGTGCGAACCAGTCGCTGGGGGACGCTAGTGTATTACCGGCTGTGCAGTTTAACGCATAAAGTCAATGGCAATGACAAACATAAGGAATAGGCTAATAGCGCCATCTGGCTACAGCAGGCTATAAGGGACGATGGGCGTGAAACATTATCACACTTTAATATCGGTGAACACTAAAAATTAAGTGTAGTTAGACGAGTGTAGTAGACCTACTGCCGTTACTATAGATGTTTTCCATAAAATATGTAGCAAATTATAAGGTTAAATATGTATATTTTCAAATCAAAGTTTATTTGTCACGTACACATGGTTAGCAGATGTTAATGGGAGTGTAGCGAAATGCTTGCGCTTCTAGTTCCGACAATGCAGTAATAACCAACGAGTAATCTAACCTAACAATTCCACAACTACTACCTTATACACACACAAGTGTAAAGGGATAAAGAATATGTACATAAAGATATATGAATGAGTGACGGTACAGAACGGCATAGGCAAGATGCAGTAGATGGTATCGAGTACAGTATATACATATCAGGTGAGTAATGTAGGGTATGTAAACATAAAAGTGGCATAGTTTAAAGTGGCTAGTGATACATGTATTACATAAAGATGGCCAGATGCAATAGATGATATAGAGTACAGTATATACATATGAGATGAGTAATGTAGGGTATGTAAACATTATATTAAGTGGCATTGTTTAAAGTGGCTAGTGATACATTTTTTACATCAATGTCCATTATTAATTGAGCTGGAGTTGATTCAGTATGTTGGCAGCAGCCACTCAATGTTAGTGGTGGCTGTTTAACAGTCAGATGGCCTTGAGATAGAAGCTGTTTTTCAGTCTCTCGGTCCCTGCTTTGATGCACCTGTACTGATCTCGCCTTCTGGATGATAGCGGGGTGAACAGGCAGTGTCTCGGGTGGTTGTTGTCCTTGATGATCTTTATGGCCTTCCTGTGACATCGGTGGTGTAGGTGTCCTGGAGGGCAGGTAGTTTGCCCCCGGTGATGCGTTGTGCAGACCTCACTACCCTCTGGAGAGCCTTACGGTTGTGGGCGGAGCAGTTGCCGTACCAGGCGGTGATACAGCCCGACAGGATGCTCTCGATTGTGCATCTGTAGAAGTTTGTGAGTGCTTTTGGTGACAAGCTGAATTTCTTCAGCCTCATGAGGTTGAAGAGGCGCTGCTGCGCCTTCTTCACGATGCTGTCTGTGTGGGTGGAACAATTCAGTTTGTCCGTGATGTGTACGCCGAGGAATTTAAAACTTACTACCCTCTCCACTACTGTCCGGTCGATGTGCATAGGGGGCTGCTCCCTCTGCTGTTTCCTGAAGTCCACAATCATCTCCTTTGTTTTGTTGACATTGAGTGTGAGGTTATTTTCCTGACACCACACTCCGAGGGCCCGCACCTCCTCCCTGTAGGCCGTCTAGTCTTTGTTGGTAATCAGAGTGCAAATATAGGCTACCGTGATATTCCGGGGTCTATTATTTCACAGGACTTGCTATTTGTGCGGGAAAAAATATGGGCCTAATAGTAAAGACATGTATTTTAAAGTTAACCATGTAGTACCTTTTAATATGGCATGAACATAACCAGTCATGGTGTTTTCATCCGATTGTTAAATAAATCACTTCAAAACATAGGTTACGAGTGTGCACGTTCTTCCACTCCAAAATATTTGCAGCATCCAAAAAGTGCGTAGAGAACCCGCCATTTGTTGAATGGAAAGACATCTGTTACAAAACACATAAAGTGCCATGACATTCTGTGATTGTCATTAGGCCAACACTCTTGTAGCCTGAATTAACTGTTGCTTCTTGCTGACAAATGTACATTTTTTTGTCAAAAGTAATGTCGGCACACCTGAAAAGGGGCTCAAATATCGGAGGCAAACACAGCTGTGTCTTCTCCCGAGCTCATCAGCGCTGGAAACTGAGAGGGCCCAGTTGATAATATTTAAAGTTTACTAGTGAAAGCTCAAGACAGACAGGCGAACAGACGGGGTAGAGAGATGACTGCGGATGAAAGAACCTTAACCAACTGTCACTGGTTTAATTTGGAATAAGTTTATTTTCATATTTACCACTATAACAGTACAAAATTACATTTCAAACAAATAGGAGTATGGTTCAATAGAGACCCCTCCCAAAGTTTGACTTAGGGGAGCACATGTCTCATTCCCAGGAAGAATGATTAGCCAAATGCTTGTTCATTTCACATTAATGATATGCCCACTATGATGTAGTAGGCTGTATGGTAAAGGGCAGTGTGTATTAATGAGGTTTAGAGCAGATCTACACTGATGCCCAGGTTGACATTTACAGCCATTAATACTTAAGCCAGGCACTTGGTAACATTGGAAAATTAAATGGTAATGACTTCATGTGCTCCAGGAATACTTATTGTTTAGTGGATGATCTGCATGCAGACAAACCCGATAATGTAGTTTATAGCATTGTGTGCCAGGCCACTGCTACTCATGCGTAGGCAGGATGAAACAGGCCTAGACCTATGGTCAACACCTGCCTTTGGGGAGATTGAATAGTTATCCACTTGCCCTAATTCACATTTAAAATGGCTGGATGAGAAGACTTCCTTCTCTTCTCACCAGCTTGGTTTATGTGCTGTTTGTGGTTGTATAGAACATTAAACAATGACTTCCCTCCTCCTGAAATAAATTGGAATTTAATTTGGAGAAGGCCCCTAAACAGTTTTCTAGGACTTCAGTCTTATGTTGGGCTCTTGTAAAAGCTGCATTGGACATTAGCCTCAAAGAAAGGCTTTTTAATCCCTGACAAGTGCAGCCATAGTAACGATAGCCAGAGCCGTCACTATGGCAGAAAGGTGAAGGGGGACTTTGACAGGATTTCTTCTTCTAGTGAGACTATTCCTTTCTTGAGATCTCTGGCTCTGAGTGGAGCATTTGAAAAAGAGTGAAGGGGTGGGGAATAGGATAAAGGAGGTATATATTAAGCTTTTGTTTTCCTTCACCGCTTAATTTCGTTGCAGGAGAGCCTTGCACCACTGTAATGAATATAATTGCCGCCTTTGATGAGAATGCTATTATCTGGATCACACTTTACATGGGCAAACAAGCCCCCCCCCCCCCAATTATGCAGGGGACAAGTGGTCTTTCACAAAGCTACTGTGTAGCCCTTGTTGAGTGAGGTTTGGAGCCGTCTACATCTGCAAACAGGACGGATTATATTTTATTTAGGCACACCATAAAATCAATTTACTTGATTCATTTCCACCCTGTGCCAAATAAAATTCTCTCTCAGTGCTCACTAAATTGTCTTTTCGACAAAGACAAACCTTCAACATCTGATAGATGAGGCAACTCAGTGGACAGACAGACATTTTATTGACCTGAGCTTGACCAAAGCTGCCAAGGCTTTGGGAGGGGAAATGAGCAAAAAGAGAAATGTGACACTTCTATGACAGTGAAAGGGCTTAGTTTTGTGATTCAAACAGCCACAGCCATGCATCCTTTCTACACTATTATGCATCATGTAAACCTGACTATGCTCCTTGTGTTTCAACAGGAAGGTGTTTATGTCTGTAACACCCATCACAGACACAGCAACACAGACATGCGTGAAACAGACATTTAATAATAGCGGTGAACAGAGATGATGTGACTTTATGAGGCGATGCGCGATAAAGCCGCTGTCACCTTATGAAGTCTGAATGTTCTTGTGACTGCCTTATTACCGCATTAAAGGCCCCACTAGAAGAATTCACACTTCACCCGTGACAGCCCAGTTCGGCTCTGTCTGATTTGTCTAAGGACTGAAATATTGAAAACAATCAAATAGACTGTCACCAGTGACATATTGTACAATTACTCTTGAAAGACTGTCATTCTGTAAATGTATTCAAAGCCATTTCTTCTTCATAGGCGAGTGATTATTCCTTTAAGAGACCAATTCTTCAATGATAAATTGTTAATCAATTCATTTGACTATCTGGCTTTGGCGAGGAGCCACAGAGGACCACTACTGGTCACTTCTATTCTCTTGCATAGCCTAATACTTATAATGTCGTATGGACTGATGTCCTGGTGCCTGATCGCATGACTCTTAAAGGTTTATAACATCAGAAACAGGTTGCCATCCAGACCCAGTCAAGTCAGATAAAGAATTGACCAATATTTTTGACTGAAGAGGCATTTTAGCAGTATATATTTGAGAGCCTGACTACCAAAGCCATGGGCCACAAATAAAGAAGATGGTATCATAGCTTTTGACTGGCCAGCTCGCACCCGACATGAAATTAAGTGTCCAGTTGTGAGTTATCGTGGCCAAACATCATTTGTACAGCCTGAAAAGTGGGGGCATTTTTCTAGCTTGTCACTCTGTGGCTATAGCTCATTGTCCTGAATGATGCCTCTGAACGCACAGTTGCCCTAATATGAGCATTTCACTCGCACCGCAAGAAGGATAGTAATGGATTAGCCTGTCCATAGGAGGGTAATATAGTGTATCCACTGGCACATCCTTAAACACCAATGCTCTGCAGGTTTCTGGTCACTCGTGAAGCAGCAGCTTGCAACATGTCAGCTACACTGCTCAAAACAAAAGGGGACTCATTCTATCCCTTTGAATCCAATGGATTCATCAAACAAATCCTAGTTTCTTGGTCATATATAATGGACAAAGTATTTTTTCAACACTGATGAATTAAGATTTTTATTTTTAAATGGGTGTACATTGATGTATTGTTGTGTTACTATGGTAATATAACCTACGGAAGTAACATGAAACAAGTCACCGTTATGGTTAGTATAGCCTGTACTGATTATACACTATTCACTTAGCTCCCTACCTGGTACAAGATAACTACACTACATAAGTTATTTCGCCAGAGACACCTTGGACAAATGCAAAGTGTTGCTATCCTCTCTCACATGTGATGTGTGCTTTAAATTAACAGTTTTGTGGGGATCACTAAATGGATTGAATGGAGTGGTCAATGAGTCAGGGTAGGTAAAGAAAGAGTAGTCTGAATTGGACAGTGTTCCTAATGTAAGGGAAGTTGTAGATTAATGAGGGCTCTGCCCTTTGAGTGTATTGATCAAAGCCAATCTGGACTGGAATGATTTCCCATGCTCCCCTGCTGCTCTCTGTCCCATTCTATCCAATGACTCATGAAGTTTGCCCAAGGCCTTTATCCAGTCGACACAGTCATGCTGTGATTTTTAAAACACATAAAAACCGTCAACACTCCTACAGGACCAGCAGTTTTTCACATACCGACCACATAACCCGGAATAACTAACTCTAACATCAGGGCCAAGCCTCAAACCTAACCCAGGCTTAGCCCCAGCTCTAGTCTCAGCCCCTGCCCAGGCTGCTGCAGGCATCGTTAGCCAGGCGATGATGGGAGCAGCCCGGAGCATAATGGTACCCCTGACCTCTGATCGATCCCCTGGCTGTGTCCAGCTGGGCCTCCCCAAACCCAGTGAGCTGGAGAGGTGTTTAAAAGCTAACGCCCCGGCCCCTATCCGCTCCCATACGCGCTCATTAATTACATCATTTACCTGTGACAGTGACAAACCTGCCGCGCCACACCACAGTTTATTAGGGTCACTGTATAAAACACAGACCAAACCTTGAGCGTGTGTGTGTGTGTGTGTGTGTGTGTGTGTGTGTGTGTGTGTGTGTGTGTGTGTGTGTGTGCGTGCGTGCGTGCGTGCGTGCGTGCGTGCGTGTGTGTGCGGGGTGTTGAGATTCATCACATACAGTATAGGATTCTACACTACATGACCAAAAGTATGTGAACACACCTGCTCAAGCAATTCATACCAAAAGTGTTCGATGGGGTTGAGGTCAGGGCTCTGTGCAGCCGAGTCAACTTCGACAAACCATTTCTGTACATTTCTGTACCATTGTACTGCTGAAACAGGAAAGGGCCTTCTCCAAACGGTTTCCACAAAGTTGGAAGCACAGAATCGCCTAAGAATGTCATTGTATGCTGTAGCATTAAGATGTCCCTTCACTGGAACTAAGGGGCCTAAACCAAACCATAAAAAACTGCCACGGGCCATTATTCCTCTTCCACCAAACTTTACTGTTGGCACTATGCATTGGGGCAGGTAGCATTTTCCTGGCATCCGCCAAACCCTGATCCGCCCGTCGGACTGCCAGTTGGTGAAGCGTGATTCATCACTCCAGAGAACGCATTTCCACTCCTCCAGAGTCCAATGGCGGTGAGCTGTACACCACTCCAGCCGAAGCTTGGCATTGCACATGGTGAACTTAGGCTGGTATGCGGCTGCTCGGCCATGGAAACTAATTTCATGAAGCTCCCGATAAACAGTTCTGCTGATGTTGCTTCCAGAGGCCGTTTGGAACTTGTTAGTGAGTGTTGCAACCAAGGACAGATGATTGTCACGCGTTTCAGCCCTCGGCAGTCCCGTTCTGTGAGCCGTTGTTGCTCCTAGACTTTTCCATGTTCACAATAACAACACTTACAGTTGACCAGGGCAGCTCTAGCAGGGCAAAACATTTGACTAACTGACTTGTTGGAAAGGTGGCATCCTTTGTTGGTGCCACGTTGGAAGTCACTGAGCTCTTCAGTACCGGCTATTCTACTGCCAATGTTTGTCAATGGAGATTGCATGGCTGTGTGCTCGATTTTATACAGCTGTCAGCAACTGGTGTGACTGAAATAGCCAAATCCACTAATTTGAAGGGGTGTCCACATACGTTTGTTTGTATAGTGAATGTGTAGATGCATCCTCTGCAGGGGATTGTAAACACTGCTTTGTCTGTCCCTACCATTAACTTCAAGACATGACTGAGGTTGTTTATTTTGATATATTTGTGGTGGTCAGTTTTTTTCCCCATATGGAGAATAATATGGTGATACATTTACAAAGGAAATCTGGTAACTGAAATTTAAGTCACTGTAAATCTATCCCAGTGTTTCCTCAGCATGTGTTGTTCTTTGTATCGTAATGTGCCCCATCATTTCCTGCGTCCCATTGTTGGTATTAGCCCTTCTCTGTTGGCCTACTGTCTTAGCTTTCACAGTAGCTATTTTCTACTCACTTGTTACTTTCGTTTCACATTATTTTTCCTCATAACCTTTCCCTCTTCTTTGACCTCTCTCTGTTGACCCGCCACCATCCCTCTATTCTTCTTTTTGTCCTCTCGAAATATTCCCTCTTCAATGTATTTCTGTTACTGCCCTCATCCTACCCTTCCTTCATTCCCATCTCTCACTACTCTTTCTCACTCTCTATCTATCCTGTGGCTCCTGTCCTGTACCCCATGCTCTTAAGTGTCCCTTCCATCCATCCATCCCTCTCTTACCTTACTCTTACTGCAATGTCCATCTTTCTGTCTCCCTCTCCATAGCTCTCCCCCACAGCAGCATTTAAATCCCGACTGAATCGAGAGGGGCGACCTATGGACATAAAGAATTGGCTTTAAGGCTTTCGAAATAAACCGAATCTGCTGCAGGTCGCACTGGGGGAAAATAAGCAGGAAATGTAAGTAAGCATGAAATAGTTTTTCATAAATAATCCAAATGACAACAGGCTTCTAATGGTGTCGGGGGGTTGTAAAAGAATATGTAACCAATTTTTTCGCTATTAAAGTGAAATAGAAAGCCAAATATATAATGCTGCTGATGGGAAAAGTTACATTCTGGGGCCTGGGAATGGATTCCTCTCTGGCGTGGGGAGATTGAGAACATAATTAGGTGCTAGTAGTGGTGATGCTGGTGGGATGGAGGGAGGGGTTAACGTTACAGTCAAGGTCTTTCCAGGGGGGGGGGGGAATAATGGCCCCCATACAAAATCAATTGGTCAATAACTGCCCCCATTTTCCTGTGTGTGTGCAGGTAGGCAGGACCTCATCTGTTCTTATTGTGCAATGTTGATTTGATTTGCACTTATGTTTTTACAAATAATCAATGCTCCGTTTTGACTGGTTAGCAGGAGCACCACTAATAACACACCTACTCAGAAACAAGAGAGGGGAAAGAAATGAGAGAGGAAGTAAAAGCAGACAAAAGACAGAAAAGGGGTAAGTACCAGGATGTATGGTTTTTGCCGCCACACGACTTGTAGCCTAAAACAGACAGCATATTTTTCCTTCTCTTGAAGTTATGCTGAATTTTTCAGAAGATCCCCTATTACTGTAATGCCTTTTCCCAAAGATTTATGTTCATATTAATGAACTGAGAGAGAGGGAGGGGCAGTCATACTGTGTGTGTGGATGACTTGTGTGTCTGTTTGGTCGTTTTGGGATCCTGCTGACCCAGAATACTTATTTATGACTATCAAATGGTTACTTTTCCCTGCTGCCTAAGGACTTTGTGGTGAATTGGTTGTGAGAATAAAGTTACGGTGGGAATGCATTATTAATAAAGAGAATGATTTTGAAAGATTAATAATAGTTGAAATGCATTCCCTATTGTAAATAAAAATAATAATAATTGCATGCATAATTAAGGATTGGACACAGGATTGAAGTAGAAAAAATGTATATACAGTAGAAGAAGGTGAAGATGAAGGTGACTGGTTAGACACTAAACATTTTGTAATTTCAGTATACTAAAAGTATAAGTGTGTGTGTGTGTGTTTTGTCTCCACTCAAGTTTCCCATCATTAGGCAGTCCTGACAGCTGCTGGAAGAGGCAGAGGCCTCATGCTAATCAGCTGCCTGTAATAGCACTCTTTAGACCCGTTTATACCTGATTCTAATTTGCATCCTGATCTTTTCCACATTCTGACTGTGCACACATTTTTAGATAGGTGTACACACTCAAAATACACATTGTGATCTACTGGTGATCAGATCATCCTCCCCACCTCCAGAGGTAGTCAGACACGCATTTTGTCTGGATATCTTACAGGCGTAGACAGATCTGGGCAGAGAAACCATTGAAATCATAATTATTCCACACTCTAAAATCATTGACAGGTGGCACCATTGACTGCTTACATCAATATGAATCTTACAATAAATAAATAAATATTATTTTGAAAAAAAGCTGTGAAATAATTTACATAAAGGAAGGGACCAGAAAATCTGGTCACAGTGCAGACATGGGCACAATCAAATATAGACAAGATCAGTACCATGTTAGCACCAGGTATAAACAGGACTTTTAACACAGCGCCAGGACAAGAGAGCCAAACAAACACCAATTATTGTCTTTCCCAAGGAGGAGACAATCATGTTTTACTGCGTGGGGTGATCCTATACACTCCCTGCTCTCCACAGACTTAGTCGTTGGAGTTGAATCCACAGATAAGTATGAGCGTCATATAAACAGTAAAAGTGTTCTGTATTGTCCTTTTTCCTTCATAACTGGTGACAGTAGAGGGAGATCTATATTTAAGCAATAAGGCACGAGGGGGTGTTGTATATGGCCAATATATATTGCTATTATAAACTGGTTACCAATGTAATTAGAGCATTAAAAATAAACGTTTTGTCATACCTGTGGTATACAGTCTGATATACCAAGGCTGTCAGCCAATCAGCATTCAGGGCTCGAACCACCTAGTATTGTTAGTTATGTATTTTCTGTATTAATAACTAACTTCTGACTAATCTATCAATAATTGATTAATAAGTAAGGGATAAACGCTGACGTTCTGTACGTTACCTTGTAAATAATGGACGAAGCAGCAGGACGAGGCAGAGCCGAGTCATTTCATTTTTCCAAGGTAATGTTCAGAATGGAGGTGTTTATCCCCCTTATACAGTTGCCAAAGAAAACAATATGAATCACACATTTTACTGGTAAAAAAAAGAAGATATTTTATTTTTTAGGCAATTCATACCTATCTTTTGGTTGCTAGAGACGTGACCCATTTGTTCATGAGCTTAGTTTGATATTTACGGACGCAACACAGTCGTTCGTTCTTTATTTTCCATTGTCATGCTCAGTAGCAATTTTCTTATCTCTTGCTTGCTGCTAGCTAGCTAGCTAACTAGCTATGGCTATACAGTCACAACCACTGCAGCCAGAATAACAGCACCGTTTATTCCGTTGCGTTTGTTTAAGCTGTTAATCCAGTTTATACCACATTTCCCAAAGAAAACAATACTAAGCACACATTTACTGGTAGAAATAACCTTTTTTTGTTGATATTTACATTTATATAAGCTAGCTAACACAGTCACGACCTCTGCAGCCAGAATAACAGCAAAGTAGCTGTTTTTTATTGACATTAATTTGGATACATCCATAAAAATGTGCTGATAATGCCTGATTTTGCCTGGCAAAAAAGTTTGCATTCTTGTGAGGACGCTCGTCATCACTGACTGTTAATTACGAGGATATGGCATTGCACATCACACACTAGGCTACAAGCTAGCTAAATAGTTTGTTGCTAGCAAACCTGCCAATATGACAACCACATTTTAAAATATCAGTTGCTGAAAACAGCTGGTCAAACTAGAAATGTGGAAGGATTTGACAGTATAGCGCCACTTGCATCATGACTGCAGCAGTAGGGACCAGAGAAATTCATGTTCATCACATTACTCACCACATTAGGTCATTTAAAAAATATATATGTAACCTTTATTTTACTAGGAAAGTCAGTTAAGAACAAATTCTTATTTACAATGACAGCCTACCCCAGCCGACGCAGGGCCAATTGTGAGCCGCCCTATGAGACTCCCAATCACGGCCGGTTGCGATACAGCCTGGAATCGAACCAGGGTCTGTAGTGACCCCTACTAGCACTGAGAAGCAGTGCCTTAGACTGCTGCACCACTCGGGAGCAGCAAAAATCAATGCTTGCTAGCTAGCTAAGTTTTTTTCCTCGTTGGACCTGCCTTTACAATGTATCCAATTTCAGTTTGTGAAGTTGTTGGTTTAGCTTTCTGTAACTTTGTAGCAAGTACAGTATGCATGTGTAGGCACATATTGTGTCATTATTGCAAGGTGTCCCAATATATTTTCCAACTGTCCCGATATCTTTTCCAACTGTCCCGTTATCTCGTTTTAATATCCATTCTAGAATACCCTTCTAGCCAATCAGAAACGAGTTTTCAACAATGCTGTGGTATAATAAATACAACGGGTGGCTCTAACCCTGAATGCTGATTGGTTAAAACCGCACTCCAGCCGGTGTCTATTCCACAAGTTACCACTGGCTAAATCTATGATGATAAAATGCCTATTTACTCTGTTCCATCTGACTGCGCAATCCACTGTCTCATCAGACCCACCCAGGCACTTCATAAACTTGATCTTCACTATAAAAGGCATCTGGACATTATCTCACATTTCTTTTAGACTAACATTTAGTTTTCACAAGTGGAGAGTTGTATAAACCTTGCTGTCTGTCTCTCTAGAGACAGTATAGCGCCACTTGCATCATGGCTGCAACAGTAGGGACCAGAGAAATTCATGACATTACTAGCCTGCATGAATCTGCAGGTAGCTATCCAACCAGGTTCAACGTTAGCTAGCTAACATTAGGCTATAACTAGCAAATAAAATGGCTCTGAAATACGAATAATAAGATCATATACGTAATGTTAGCTAGCGAGCCAGCCAGCTAACATTAGCTAGCCAGCTAACAGTACATTTGAACTTGAAATGAAAATGACTTTCTGTCAAAATTAGAAACTTGTAATATCGGAAAATGTAGCTAGCTAGACTATCTTACCCGTATACATCATGGGTGGATGCTTCTCCCTGTAACGGATACCATGGTTTCCCTTAGTTTGAAGATGTAATCCGGAGATAGGTGTTTTCTCCATCTCCTTAGCTATCATACTCTAACTCCACTGATTTCAGAACTCGGTCCACCAGAAAGTGGAGACAGTAGACCAATCCAAACTCATCTCTTGTTATGTCCAGCCCACTCATTATCTCAGCCAATCATGGCTAGCGGGAATGTTGCTGTCTTTTTCTGTGGTTAAACCGAATGGGCTCGTAATTTAACAATTGTATTTGTATTTACAGATGGCATACAAGTTTGTTATTAAGGCACATGCAAGTTCACATCTTCCAGCAGTCATTTCTGTGAAGTAGTGACATATGCCTACATATGCCTATTTTCCTGAAATGAGTTACAAATGCAAATGCAGCTACTTTGCAGTTATTCTGGCTGCACTTTTTGATGTGACTGTAAGTTAGCCGTAGTTGGCTAGCTAGCAAGCAAGGGATAAGAATGTTGCCAGCCAGCATTTAGAATGACTGGGTCGCGTCCATAGATACAGAAAAAAAATGAATGACTGGGTCGCGTCTCTAGCAACCAAGCCGATAGAACCAACGATCAGCAGGTTTGGGTAGCAACCCTAGATTTGTGTTGGGACTGTCTTGTGGAAGGATAAAATAGTATGAATAAATTCATCAAAATAACATTTGTAAGGGCCTCAGCTGTGCCACCAGTGACTCTGGGTTCGTGCCCAGGCTCTGTTGCAGCCGGCCGTGACCGGGAGGTCTGTGGGGCAACACACAATTGGTCTAGCGTCGTCCGGGTTAGGGAGGGTTTGGCCAGTAGGGATATCCTTGTCTTATCGCGCACCTGTGACTCCTGTGGCGGGCCAGGCGCAGTGCACGCTAACCAAGGTCGGCAGGTGCAAGGAGTTTCCTCCGGCTGGCTTCCGGGTTGGATGTGCGCTGTGTTAAGAAGCAGTGCGGCTTGGTTGGGTTGTGTTTCCTTCGTCTCTCCCGAGCCCGTATGGGAGTTGTAGCAATGAGACAAGATAGTAATTACTAACAATTGGATGCTACGAAAAGGGGGTACATTTTTTTCAATATATATATTAAAAAATAAAATAATAATCATTTTTTAATGAAAATATGTCAATCATTATGTTGTTAACCAGTTGTATAAAAGTGATAATGCCCTCGAAGCCATTCCTTGGAGGATATATTAGCACGGTTTGCCTGACCCTCAACTTCGTGTCGGGCCTAACAACATCTTTGCCAATATATTCTCTGGCATTATCACTTAAATAAACCACTCCAATTCATGAATTTAATCTAATTCTAGAGTTGTATTTAGACAATATTGACTCGACCTCTTCAAATTAGTGCAAATAAGAAGATCTGGTTACATTTTAATGTGGAGTGCAGTCACATGTTTTATGGACTACTGCCACTTATTTGTAGTCAACTGTCCTGAGTCACTGTCTTGAGTGTGTTGACTCATACCCACTCCTTTCCTGGCCCTACCACTCAGCTCAGGTCCTCTACTTCTGTGAGTCTAAAATAACACTTTCCTATACTCCCCAGGATCACATCCTTGATACCAACAACTCCTTCATTATGCAGTGCAAAAGAGAGATAATCTAGCCCAGTGAATCTAGCCCTCGGTACATAGTGACATTGAGTACATGTGTCATTGGTTCTCTATGTCAAGTCCTGCACAAACAAGCTCTGTAGCAGGTGACTATTAAATGTCCCGTATGTCAGATAACTGTGGTCAGATAGATCAGAAAGTGTGCACTAGTGTTACTAATGTTACTAAATTGATTGCCCATAATGAGCTAGTTGCTAAGACTCTTCTTAGAAATTCTTCACAATGACTAAAAGGCTAATTACACGCTTGCTAAGTGCCCCATGCAATGTCTCTTATTCTGAAGTGGTCTGTGTTTTGGCTGATTTTTCACTTGATCAATACACTAACGAATCCTTGGTGTGACTAAAGAGAACTGAACCAAATGGGGCCTCTTTTTTTTACTACACACTCGGTTGAATAGGTCGCTTGGGTCACATCTAGACTTTGTTAAGTGGCTTTGAATAGCTCCCTCGATTTCACAGTTCCAAATGACCTGCGATAATCAGCCCATTAAAATGAAACCATTCCCCACATCTGACACACTTCCAGTCGCGGCTCATCTGAATAACAAATCAGGTATGGAGTGCTGTCTCAAAAATAGACTCCTCGTAACTTTTGGTTACGCATATCTCTTTGTTTAAAACTAAAGATGGGGAGTAAGCCTGGAAGCAGGGGGGGGGGGGGGGGGTCCTGTCAAAAGTGTCAGTGCCTGTGTGAAAGTACCCGATTTTCTTAATTCATCCCCTAGGAGCAGATAAGTCTATCAATCTGTTAGATTGGAAAGCCATTAGGTGCTGTGGTTTATGCGTTTCAAGCTGTTAACTAGAAGCTGATTGATTCTTGTTCCTTTGATGGGATATGCTGATCTTATCTCACTGTGCTCGAGTTTGCAATAAATTACACAATTCATTTCCCCCATTTAGAGGGAGAAAATCACACCTCCAGGCATGCCTGTGCTTGGGAGGGAAAAGAGCAGGGAACCTATTTTATGGTGCCATTTAGTCAGCAAGCTATCAGCAATCCCAGCCTTCGTCTCGCACCCAAAAAATCGAAGCATAATCAAGGTGTATGTTTAGAAAATGTATTGTTATAATTTTCCCCCATAATCTCTTCCATTTTCCAGCCACCGCCACGACATAGATCATCATCTAAAAAGAGAAAATGGATAGCAGTTTAAAATTTATCGGTCTTTGATTCTCAATTATACGTGTTTATGACTTCATCTGTCTTCAGTGACTTCAACCTTTTCCATTATGGTAGAATATTATTTGTACGGAATCCATTAAATTCACAAGGCAGGACTCTAATGGTGGGGCTGCAGCGATTTGCAGAGGGAAAAGTTTTTGAAAGGTTGGCTTTAGGAAAAGCGCAGCTGTTATGACACTAGAAATTGCTTTATTGATGGGCTGCTCTGCTGCCTGTGCATTTGGCCATTTGTTACTCGGCCCATATCTATATCTCAGCCTGACACTGATGAGAACCTTTCTGTTGCCCGCACCAGATTACTGGGTTGTAATGACACGTCGAGGCAGGTTGAGTGCGGGCGGGTAAAAGCCAGGGCTCAGTGGCGATTCGAGGCATTTGGGGGGGGGGGGGACAGAAAGCCTGGGAGCCTGCAGGGCTCTGTCAGAGCGGCTCATAATGGTGAAATAGGACTACATCGTTCTGACTGTGTCCATCAGAAACCCATAGAGGTCATCATCTCTGTGGAAAAGCGATAAATGGAAAGAGGACGTGAGAAAGAGAGTGAAGGACAGATAAAGGGGTGGAATGCTCGGCTAAGCCCATACCCCTCTATATTACGTCAGTATACCTATAGTTTTTGAAAAGTGTTATTCTTATTTACAATATGATTCCCCACAGTTACCTCATAGAACTACCACTTGAATTACTTGAAATGTTTTTGAGTCTGAGAACACCAAATGATCTCAGGACCTCAACATCCACCACAAGCTTTGTCAGCAGGGAACAAGGCCACAACTATACAAATCCCCAATAAATTCACCTCAGACCCGCACCACAACATATATAAGGAGAGCAAAGCTAAGGTTCAGTTCAATAGATTAACTTAACATTGACTGGGCAACCTATGTAATTTCCTGTTTACATTTTTTCATCACTAGAGTTTCAATCGTCCTAATGCATGGTAAGAGCCTCCTCAACTTTCTGAATGACATTGAGTTCCCAGCTTACTCCATTGTTTGTAGCCTGGTGGGGGGGCAGATGAAAGCAGTAGACACCTTTCTCTTAATCAGGCTATAACTCAGGCCTCGTTGACCACTCAACAATCAATACCTGCACAATCCCAATTAAGGCTTCCCAGGTCATCGAGGGGCCACCCTTTAGAAGTTAAATGCAATGCTTAAATCCAGCCAATCTCAGTGACCTTCACTAGTTTAATGGTTCATTCAAACGGGCAAAGCCGTTAATAGCCAGAGGGTCACGTGATGGTCAGGTTACATTGACCGATACTACTGAGATCATGTGCTTTTAGAAACGTTTCTGAGCACCTTCACCCCAGTCGTTCAGTAAAGTTAAAGATATTCAGCTGCCCATGATCTCAGAAGTAACGGTCAATGTAACCTGACCATCACGTGTACCTCTGGCTTTTAACTGCCTTGCCTGTTTGAACGAACCATTAAACTAGTGAAGGTCACTGAGATTGGCTGGATTTAAGCTTTGCAATTCTCTAAAAGGAGAATGTGATACAGCAGTGTCCCATTCTTACTTTGACCTGAGTCTTCTCTGATGCCGTGCCTTGTTTTGTTTTTAGTTTAGGTAGTAGTTACAGAGCCATGAGCCCTACAGTTTGCAAAACAGTCAAGGTAACTATCATCATCCTCATCAAAAGTGTAATTAAAATGGTTGAATAAACTCAGTATTGACTTGCATTTACTTAAAGATTCAGTCGACAAAATGCTAACAGTAGCTTACAACAGTACTGAGGGCCTACCATTTTTGGAGAAGCCACCATCTTTATATAGGCTACCTATTGTTTCTTGTTTTCCCCCCTCTAAATCTATGTCTTTTATCACAATCTTGACCCGAAGAAAGGAATTCTCACAAGATATCAAAACAAAAATCTATATTTAATATGGGGGCAATTACAAAGCGAAGTTAGCTGCACAGGCCCGTCGTCACCGGAGCGCCTGTTTTTCATCATATAGGTCATTAGACGATGATGGATGTAAACCTATAAAGTATCTAAACTGGACCTTTTAACAAACCATGAGCAATACTATCATTTCTCTAATAGAACCTGCTGACCGTGTCATTCCCTGCTGCCATTTGTCATTTTCCTTGTGAAATAATCAATATCCAGGCGCTTTGAAATAAATAATATAAAACTCTGAGTAGCCTACCGGAGGAGCATCAAAATAGATTTAAGGGTTATTCAAAAGCCTATATTGCCTTACAGTTTATGCATCGCCCTACTGTGCATATTCTTCTCAACATAATTTCCCTAATAATAATCAACCTTTAATTTGATTGTACAAAGATGCACATTTTATGTTAATGATGCAGACAAAGCCTTAACTTCACTTGCCTAAATAGCGTGCTAAATTCTCATTATCCTGATGATATGCCTTTCCATTGAAAAGTTTACAAAAACACATTTACATAAAGAACAGTGCAGATGCAAAGTTTGGTAACAGAATGATGGCACAAACAGCACAAACCGTCATTTGCACTGTTCTTCAAGCAAATCTCAGATAGCACGGACCCTTCCAAAATTGCTATATGGCACGATCTGCAATTGATTGAATACCTGCCTGTAGTGGTTGACTAGAGGCCACCACCAGCATATCAGATTCTAACTCAAGTAGGCTTGGCCTATGGGTTTGCCATTATTATTATAGGCAGATTTAAAGTTAAAAACAATGTAACTAAAGTAAACAAACCATTCACCAAAATAGGATAGGTTCCAGATATGTAGCCTAATAGTCCTAGATGACAGATGAGTGGTTAGCGTTGCGTGTGTAGGCCTATTAAAGCCGCCCACACAAAAGCAATCTGAAAAAGAATAGGTTGATTGAATTTGAACCAAATCAATTGAAAAGTGGTAGCCTACATGTTAAAGGGGACACGAGCAGCGAAGAAACAGCAGTGGAAAGGCCAAAGGGTTGGTCTACTATTTTGGCGGACCTGTTCTTCAACCGAGAACAACCTTGTCTCATAGACTAATTGAATCTTCTAATCGAAATGTTCTGTATGCACAAAAAGCTTATTTCTTTCTTATTTCTCTGACAGGTGTGGCATATTTTTTAAATATTTTACTAGGCAAGTCAGTTAAGAACAAATTCTTATTTTCAATGACGGCCTAGGAACAGGGGCAGAATGACAGATTTGTACCTTGTCAGCTCAGGGATTTGAACTTGCAACCTTTCAGTTACTAGTCCAACGCTCTAACCACTAGGCTACCCTGCCACCCCAAGAATTTTAAACAGCATGATCATTACACAATGCACCTTGTACTGGGGACAATAAAAGGCCACTTTAAAATGTGCAGTTTTGTCACACAACACAATGCCACAGATGTCTCAAGTTTTGAGAGAGCGTGCAATTGGCATGCTGACGGCAGGAAATTCCACCAGAGCTGTTGGCAGAGAATGTAATGTTAATTTCTCTACTATAAGCCACCTCCAACGTCATTTTAGAGAATTTGGCAGTACATCCAACCGGCCTCACAACCCGCAGACCACGTGTAACCACACCAGCCCAGGACCTCCACATCCGGCTTTTTTACCTATGGGATCGTCTGAGACAAGCCACCCAGACAGCTTATGAAACTGAGGAGTACTTCTGTCTGTAACAAAATCCTTTTGTGGGGAAAAACTAATTCTGCTTGGCTGGGCATGGCTCCACAGTGGGTGCGCCCATGCCCAGTAATGTGAAATCCATAGATTAGGGCCTAATGAATTTATTTAAATTGATTGATTTCCTTAAATGAACTATAAGTCAGTAAAATTGTTGCATTTAGATTTCAGAATGTTCAGAATAGTTTGCATGCTTGCTAACCCTTCCCCTTACCTTAACCCTTTAACCTAAACTCCTAACCTAAATTCCTAACCTTAACTCTAACCTTAACCCCTAATCCCTAGCCTAGCTAACAATTGCGACAATGAATTGAAATTTAGAACATATACGTTTTGCAAATGTGTAACATATTATACAAATTGCATTTTGTAACATATCATACTAATTTGCATGTCCCGGATTTACATTTACTATGCTACGTCTACCCCTGAGTCCAGATTGCCGAGAAAGGGGCTTTTTTTTTTAACAATGTCTAGCAACCCAAAGGTTGTGTGTTAGAATCTCATCAACTACTTACTACTTTTGAACTACTTTGTACCTTAGCATGTTAGCAAACCATTCCCCAGCCCTAAACCACACTTAAATGTTCAACCTAACTTCTAACCTTAACCCTAACCTTAACCCACAAATCTAACTCCTATCCTAGCTAATGTTAGCCACAACAAATTGGAATTTGTAACATATCCTACATTTCGCAAATTCTTAACATATGCTACAAATTCCAATTTGAATTGCCATTTGTAACATATCATACGAATCGTAAATCGTAAAATATCATACTAAATGGATGATGGACATCCACAAATGAATACATATCATACTAATTAAGTGTCCCGGATATACATTTACTATGTTACACCTAACCCTAAGTCCAGGCTGGGGCTTATTTTGCCTAACACGTAGGCATATGCCTTGGTTGGGTTTTGGATTTCCTCAACTAAAGTCCTGATGGTATGTATGCCCTATATCAGCAACATTGCTGACATTGTATTCCACATACCTTTGTTGCAATAAAATATGTGAAATTGTATTGTAGGCCTAACCCTTTTCAGGAAAGGTAGAGGTCAGGTTTAGACTTATCAGCCTATCTTCAGCCAAGTGCTTTTATCTATGCCCATTTGGCCACAGGTGTGCAACAATGCCAACAATATAATATTCAATAACACAGGATAGGCCTATTGTTTTCTACCTTATCAAGCTCTAGAAAATACCATATATAGGCCTATGCTGCATTTTTTGCATGCAGATTTATGTCTTGTTCTGACATCTTTGCACAAAATGTTTGGGTATTCCACAACCCGTTTCAAAGGTGTGCTTAGAACATAAGCTAAGCCTATATATTTTCTATCAGGTCATGGATGGCATCAAATAGGCTACCTGCGATCAAAAACAAGTAATACGAGATGGTAATTACATAGACACAGGATATCTCCACTTGAGCCGTCATTTAGGCCTAAATGAGCATGTGTTAATTATGTAAGACCACCTTAGACCTATGCAGGAAAAATAATCTCCATGCCACTCAATACAGCCTTTATCCTGTAATTTATACCATTCGTGACTATGGTTGGTTGGCATGGTCACACAAGCAACAGCCCTGTAGACCTACAACACAGGGTACATCGACCAATAACTCGGGTTTTTCATGGGATGCTGCAGCCTTACTTCCCGTGGCTATGCCTATACCCATGCTGAGAAGTCTTTTAGTGCTCGTTCGTCTCCATCTGTGATTAAGGTCCTGCATTTAGCCTTCATTGCCCACAGAGGACGCTGTCCTCTTGTTATTCATCTACCACTGGACATGAGTTAACAAGTCAATTAATTTCAATGAGTGAATATATACATAGGTTTACCACATTTACAAAGACTGAGGAAGGAATTAACTAAATCGATTTGGTAAAAATGGATGACTATATTCGTCACAGAAACAGTTTAAAAAGCGGCATGTTTTAGAAATCCATAAAAAGAAATATGATTACAATTTCTCATTAATTACATATTTTACAGTTGGCCAACAGTGACTGTTTCTGAGAACATTTCAGAATTAATTTCAAAATGTATATCGGCATAGAAAATTGACACGTGTTCAGATCTCTGATAAAAACAAAGTAAACACGCATGACTTTTTTTTAGTAAACCGCTGGGTTTCATTTGAATATTTAAGGGGGTAAATTCATAAACTGAATGTTTTATGGTTTACCTTTATTGAACGTCCCGAGCCTGTGTGTCTCAATAAGCAATGCAAATAAATACAACTTAACTACATTTGGATTTAGGCAAGTGATTAAACATTCACATCCAATTCACAATCATTTGATTGCAACATTATTTTAATTAGGCTATTTCCTACATTTAAATATATATTCCATATTTGTTAAACCTTTTATAAAAGTGATAATGTGGACATAATTTACAACCTTTTTCAATAGAATTTTGGCAAATAGTCCATGGGGAGAAAAGTCAAATTCTTTTCATTAATTTAACTTATTCATCCTAAATTGTGTCAAAACATGACACCTGGGGGGAAATGATCTTGTCTGTTTTGTAATGACGAACGTTTGTTTCTTAATCTGTGATACTATAATAGCTAGTATAGAAACGTAGCCTAGTTGAATGAATTGTATTAGTGGAATAGGGCATAAGTAAATATAAATATTTTGCACAATATTAGTTTGCTTGTGGACTATTATGGGAAAATATATTGTTATTTTATTTATTAGCCTAGGTCTACTGGGAAATAATCAAATTGTTTTACCAAATGTGCCCTAATACACAATATCCTACTTTGTTGTAGGCCTATCTTCATCTGAGGACATGAGCGTCTATAATGTTGGTGTTTGAGTTGTGAAATGATGACCATTATAAAAAAAACTTACATCCATAGGCTTACAGTGCATGCCGAAAATGATTATTGCTCTTCCGGAATCTAGGTTATATTATCAATAACTATAAATCAGACCACAAACAAAAAAAATCCTCTAATTCACCATAATGTTTTCATCTCCCCAAACATGTGCATCAAAATATGATATAGGCCTACTCTGCTGGTATTGGCTATAGGCTGTGCTCGATGAAAGTCATTTGCCTATTGCACTTTCATCGATGTTTATGCCAAACATTTTGTGCTAACAACTCTGTCCTCATTTGCCACCTAATTTGACTCTATAAGACCAATAACACAAGGGCGTAACAGCCTACAACCAAAGCGCAAAGTGAGGGTGGACTTCGTTGTTATCGTGTAGCCTACACCCCCACTCTCTCTCTACCTCGCTCTCTCTCTCTCTGCCCGTCTCTCTCCCCCTCGTTCTACTTCCCATCTCTTCCTTAATCCCATTTGCCATTGTACGTGCCCAATCGCCGTATACTTTCCGCATTTAACTTGGATGACATTTTTATTTCATCATTAGCATCCGGCGCCAGACTGACGCGGTGGACACAGTTGCATTTTGACAAAGGAACGCACAAGACTTGGATGCAATACTGATATTATTTTGTCCTCTCTGAAGACTATTTGCTTTTCTGATCGGTTTTTATTTTTTACGTTCTCGATCAACTGCGTAATCAAGAAGATATTCCGCATTTAAAACATCGCACAGAAGGACAGTTAGTCCTACCAGTTTATAATATCCCTCTTTCTAAGTGAGACTTTGTTAATTCCCGTCTTTTAACACTTACATTTGTGGTCTACGGCATTCGGACCACAACCTCCAAGCAGCAATGCCCGAGACGGCGCAAGAGACGTGCACTCCGGTGAAAGACTCTCCCTTCTTCATTAAGAACTTACTTAACTGTGATAGTAAACCATCCAAACCGAAGCCCATCTTCGCCTCGGCAAAGGCAGCGTTTGAAGGGGGCTTTTCCCTATCCCAGGTCGGGGACTTTAACTTTCCTCGCTTTGAGTTACCCACACAGAGGTTTGCCTTACCGGCGCACTATCTGGAGCGAGCCTCAGCATGGTGGTATCCCTACACGCTCAGCGCAGCCAGTCATCTACACAGAACGGAAGGTAAGCTCATGCACTTCTGATTGTCTTCTCTTTCTTTACCTTATACATGATTAATCAGAACGTATAATGTGTGCGTAATATGTATAGCGGGAATTGGTATGGATTTTATGGGCTGAGCTTTCATCTGTCAAAGGACATTCAAACAAGGATAATCATTCTACATCCATATCCTAATTTTAGGGGGTCTTGTATTTTATGTCACTAATGATAAGCATTTCATTCAGCTAGGCCATTGTTTGTCATCATTGTAAGTTTCTCGTCGAGGTTATGTTCAACTCAAAGGTATAATAGCCAACTGTTATTTGCTCAAGCATATCTAGTAACAACGAGGCATTGAACATGCAGTCACGTTTATAACCAATATATATTTCCTGTCGTTATTTTAGTTGCCGAGAAGGCAAGAGCAAGAGACTCTTCTCCAACCTCAGGCACGGACCGCGACTCGCCAGACCTGGTGCTCAAATCCGATCCAGACGGCAAAGAAGACGAGGACAACAAAAGTGGCGATGAAATAGTTCTAGACGAGAGTGATTCTGAGGACACAAAGAAAGACAGTGGGGTAGACGACAGGAAGAAAAACGAGGACAGTGACGAAAAGAAAGCATGTCGAAAAAAGAAAACACGCACCGTGTTCTCCCGGAGTCAGGTGTTTCAGCTTGAGTCCACCTTTGACATGAAACGCTACTTGAGCAGTACCGAGAGGGCCGGATTGGCTGCGTCATTGCACCTGACAGAGACACAGGTAAAGATTTGGTTCCAGAACAGAAGAAATAAATGGAAGAGGCAGCTTGCCGCTGAACTAGAGGCTGCCAATCTGAGCCACGCCGCTGCACAGAGGATAGTGCGAGTGCCCATCCTCTACCACGAGAACTCTGCCTCAGAGACTGGCAATGCAACCGGCAACGTTCCTGTGAGCCAGTCGCTCCTTACCTTCCCCCACCATCTCTATTACTCTCACCCAATCGTCACCTCTGTGCCACTACTCAGACCTGTTTGAAAAACAAGACGTTGTTATCTATATTCCTAACTCGTAGGCCTACAGAACATTACACAAGACAAACTAAAACAATATTTTTCTAAAGAAGAAAATACAAATAAAAAAATAGGACTATAATTTCTGTTAAAGAGGATATATTGTGCATTTTTATATTAGGGTGAAGTTTACATTTTGTCTGGCATAATTTCACGCCAATAGCATATTGTTCTTATTAAAAATTAATATTACGGAGTTAACACTGCCCCAAAATACATTTCAGGAAGTCTGCCCCCCACTCCCCCCTTCAAATTAATGTAATGTCTTATGATAGCATTCTAGCGCGTGGGGTCGTAGCATTTGACCCCAACTGGTGTTTTCATTGTGTTTTCTCTTTTCTCAGCCATTTAGGAATATCGAATATCGAACGGGCTCAACACTCTTTACTCAAAGCGCTTTAAAAGGGGACAATCAAGATACGCTTGTTTTATGTACAATATAATTGTAGCTTATAGGCTTATTGTTTTGATGTACTGATTCTAATTTCTGCTTCCTCGACAATGTCCTTATAGCACAATTAAGAATTGAATGTCATTACTTTTTGTGTTTTTGAAACAATAACATGATGTACAAATGTATATGGATATATTTAATCGAGTCAATGAAATGAGCTACCTGTTGACGCTATTCCTTTGTACAGAAAAAAAAAAGTTTTTGATATTGTATTGCTGAATTCTGTTGTGAAATAAATGGAGATTATTCCATTCTTAAATATGTCGAATCAGTGCGTATTCAATCATCTAATTGGGTGTAGTTGGGTGTAGTATACAGTCTATGCCTAGGGCATCAATTCTGAAATGTTATATTTTTGCCAGTTTGTCTACCAAACAAAAGTCTATTGTCGACTTTCAAAAGGTCTTCATGAACAGGGTTGATTGTTAAATAATGTAAATAAATAGCATACCTTAACAAATAAACAAACCTTTATTATAGACCCAATATAATTGTTGTGAATTTCAAAATGAACATGTCGTGTGTGAGATGAAATCAGTATACGCCTGGCATATACAAAGAAGAGGATATTCGTCGTCAATTCCCTTTACAGAGGCTCGACTGGGCCTATCTAATTACAAGTGCTACTGGTCTCGAGCAGACCACGTGTCCTACACTCTTCGGAGACACACTGCCATAGCAGTTGTTGACTGAATTAGATTATTTCAGTTGAGATGCTAGGCATATTGTATACAGTATATTGAAACAATTATCCTTGGAACAAACACGGTGGAGGTGGTGAGTAGGCCTGTAGCATAAGGACAATAGATTAAGTTTGAATTAATCAACATTATGCATGATGCATTGTGCATACACATTGGCTCAGATTCACAAACTAGCTAAACCCACACAATAACCTTTCTTTATTTGCTATGATTATTACTTAATAGTGCAGATTGTATTTGTCATCAATATTGACTGCAGAACTAAATACAGGTAGGCCTACCCGAAAACCACGCGCTTATTTTGGGAGTCCCATCAATTATTATGCGAATAAAGAACATAAGCAGGTGCGTAATCAACCAGCTGTTACGCACTGTAAAAGTTGTTTTACTTTTTTTTTTAAATGGCTCGGTCAATTAGATGCGTAATTGCCACCATCTTGACGAAATTATGGGGCAATGTAGTCTATTCAAAAGAGAAAATGAATTGTCTAATTCTAGGCTATTCTAAAAATGTGCGTGTGTGCGTGCGTATGTACGGCGTAAGTGCGTGCATGTGTGCATGCGTAGCTCCTTGTAGGTTAATGTTTAACATTTAATTTTTAAAAAACCTATACGTTTAATTTTGCAACAATAATCATATTACTTGTGGATGCAGCCTTTATGACCGTCTTCGGTAATGGTGCACTAGACGGGTGTAGGCTAATTATCCCACCAAATATGCCCTTCTTCTCTCACCTAATAGTTGTATTGTTTATTTTGCCTATGTAGTTTCACATGGATCAGCAATAGATAGAGAATTAGGGTTTGCTCAATTCGGTTTCATTTTCTAAGGGTTTAGTTTGGTCTCATACATGGCTATGCCAGGTCGCAGTTGTAAACGAGAACTTGTTCTCAACTGGCCTAAAAAATATTCACACACCAATGCCAATGTCTCCGTAGTGCTCATGCCTACAATTCACCTGTGGAATGTTTCTGACGTGGAGCTATTGCAAATGCTCGAATAAATATGCTACATTTTTGTTGAGTGGAAAACCTTTGGTATATTGTGAAAAGAAAAAGTTTTCTTAAGTATTTCGATCACCATGGGCCCACATAAAGGTTTTAGGAAGTTCAAAAGTTTTGATAGCCAATAGGCTATGCGCGATAACGCTTGACGCAGACTCCCTCCTCAAACCTTCACATTTTGTGTCCACGATATTTTGTGGACTGACGTTTTCCTTTGAATCCATAAGGAAATGTACTTTGTTAAATCGTGTTTCACCTGTTTATTGTCAGTCGCTCATTCCTATATTTATTTTGGACGAGATAAATTGGCTGAAATGACACACAACATTAGCCTATAAAGTTGCGAAATAGTTCACAAATGTATTATCTAATGTTAGGTGGAATAATATCAATATCAAAATGCAACGAGTTGACTGTATGTAATTACTGTTGAAGAGAACTTTATCATTTTATTCAGGATTCCCTCCATTTGAGTAGAAACCAGTCAACGCTTTGCCTCAAAGCTCGTGTTCTGCTTTTGTTTCTAATGCAGTTATCGAAAACAAATCAGTAGCTACTCTATGCTGACCGCACCACTATACAAAGTGCGCATTCAAATATCGTCTGATAATCACTAATGTATTGACGTATTATATCATGCAAACTCATCACGGACCCATTACAGAGAATTAATAGATTGATATGGTGTTCTTCCCCGCGCTGATATTGATCTGCAAACGTCTGTAAAATATTGTTACAAATAAGGGCATTGTTCACGGGCAGTTTTGGTTGCGCTCATGACCTTGATTTGCGCGCATAAATTGAAAAAAGTTGCCACTCGATAATGTCCATTTGTAGAACATCTTTATGCAAAGGAGAAGGGGCGAGAGCAAAAATCGGATAAAGTACATTTGCAGGAACGGGGCAATGGACATAACCGCAGGCGGCTCAATATATTACATTAAAATAGAAAGTTGAGTGCTGATTTTAAACAGGGCCCATCAAATGGTATAGTGCCAGTTAGGCCTATATTTTGATCAAGTGACAACAGTTTAAGTATTTTCAGCCCTTTCCTGAAACCCTGGGCATCTGTTCACGCATGTGATTCATGCGAATATCTGTGGAGATATTTTGGTGTCATTACTTTACTTCATATAGGCCTAGGCAAACGTTAATTGAGTTTAACATATATTCGATATTTTCAATTGTATACAGGCTTGTGGTAATGTATAAACAATACATAGATTACATGAATATACTTTTTATCATTTCAAATATATACACATTTCCTATGCAAATGAATTCATATGTTCTTACATAGGCTACGCCTATAGGTGAGAAGCGGATGCTTCAAATCCATCTATCTAACTCCGATATGTATGAGGAGATGTCTTGTGTAGTGCTTGCTGCCAAGTTTGAATGAATGCTCTGCCAAATTGGGCACATTTGATAATCTTACTGAAATGAGTTTAGACATATATGGGATTGTAATGGGACTCCCCACAAACACGCCACCCCGATTCAAGTGACTTTTCGTAGCAGTTTAGGGGAGTATTTTCCACAACCCTAACCCTTTTCTGTAACCCTTACCCTTTCCCCTAACCTGCTATGTTAATTATCCTAAACTGCTGCGTATGTTCTGCTATTCTACTACGAAAAAGTCGTAGCTGTATAGAAGTGGCGTGTTTTTAGGGAATCTAATGTTGTTATGGCCTATAGAAACCCCAGAACCACGTCAACGCAACACATTCTTGACACTTACATATTTTTTAGGAAACGGAAATCTTCTTTACAATAGTATCCCATTTGCTTTCGTGATTGAATGCAAGCATCAGATTTTCATCTAAGTTCTATTAAGTGAAACATAGGTTGCGGGGCACCGTCTGATTGGAACAGTTTAAATTTTAATTGTGTTTTTAATTTGACATATAGTTGCTGTGAAGAATGACACCGAAACGCCAAGGGGCGGTCGATTTTCTTAATTTCTCCCCGAGGAATTGATGAGTCTATCAGGGCAGTAAATTGGAAAGCCATTAAAACTCAATGGTTAGGTTGTTAATTGGAACTTGATGGATAGGAGCCCTTGGATAGGCTATACTGATCCAATCTTCTTGACTTTCTGTTTTCCAATAAATTACCCAATTCATTTCCAGCCTCAGATTACATAAATTGTACACCTCCAGGGCTCGCGCTCTGCTTTGCTCTTACGACCGCTTCGACCACCCCCTCCCACACACACCCTCTCTCTCGCTCTCTCTGCGATTTGAAAAAAGGAGCAGGGCTCAGATCCTTGAATGAAAATCGAAACATAATCAACGTTTATACTTACAAAATTTATTGATATCATTTTCTCTGGTAATTTCCTTATTTTAGAGTTGGACACGTCATATATCATAATACACACGTGTAGGGGTCTTTGTTTAATATTTATCGAAGCTTGATTCTTAGATCAAAGCTACTCATAACTTCATCTGTCTTTCTAAGACCTTTTTCTCATAGTAAAAATCTTGTTCTGTTATTGCAGGGGGGCTGCCATACAACACCTATCATTGTGACAGAGAACGAATTAAGACCGCGCCATGCTGTTTCTGAACATGTTTTCTGCAAATCAGAGGGGTAAATTCAGGATCTTCAGACACGTTACCTTTTGGCATATATTGTATAGGCTTAAAGTTAATGATAACGCCATTTAGGCCTAATTTCTTTTGATATAAGCCTATCGGCCATCATGAAAATATATCTTCAGATTTGTTTCAACATCTGGAGTTTAATTGGTATTCATGTGTCGGATTAATTATGCAATCATTTCTTGATAATAATATACGGGTATAAATAAAGCTTAAACAGACATGGCTGCTTTTGACAAAGGTCTTTGTTTGAAAATTTGTTTGAAAATAAATCGTCTCATTTAACTGTCATGGGAGATTCCACGCATTTATGTGTAGTCACCCTAAATCCAGTGCAATCTGTGACCGCCCTCATTCATATATTACCCCATTAAACGTAGCCTATATCTTGGTGGGCACATGCATTCTTTAAGATCGTTTAACTGCTGTTGGGCTAAATTCGTGTTGACAATCACAAGATGGGTTTCACTATCATCACCATCGTCATCGTTACTCCTCCCTTCTATCAGAGGATTAACCAAAACCACAATACAAAACAATATCGAACAGAATATAGGGAGAACGTCCGGGGTCGTCATCCCATCCCTAGGCGCAGCAGCACGAGGGTTAGGGCGCTGACATTATGATTAAAGCTGACCATTTGTTATGTGTCTAGGGTCCCTTGGAAAGAAGTAACGAGGGATAATGTGCTAGAACCGCGAACTCAAACCCCGCAGCTGCCCCACCAGACACCGTCAGAGAGATGGGGAGCGGGGGCGCGCCCCTACCCTCCAATCAATTAGTCAATCAATTAGCAGGCCTCCACTCCACGCGAGGCAGATTAGCTGCAGTAGGCCTAATGATCAAATTAATTCTTAATCGCAGATAATGGCCGTGGAATGACTTTATTATTTTCCGGATAAAATAGTTAGGGTTCCATATTAGTTCCAGGAACAACACCTAGGAATGTAAGTTGGATTATCTGACCAATTTACCATCCACAAGGCTAATAGAATTGCATGCCATTTCTTCCATGAGGTCATTGTGTAGTAGGCCCCTACTTGTGTCTACAGTTGACTGTACAGATAACATGGTTTGTATTCCCCCCTGAGGGTGTGTCAATGGTATGCTATTATACCATTTGAGCTAAGTGTGTTAGGGATAAAGGTTTGTTTTTTGAGGGAATATCGAAAATCAAGTATTTTACACTATATAAAGTGAAAAGGTTTAAATTGTTGAGTATTATATTAGATAGACTTAGGGAGAGTCATGACCAAATCAATTTGCATGCCGATGTAAAACATGTAGAATATATTATCTCCATTCACTTCAAAAAGTATTGCAGTGAAATAACAAGGGTCTACTATAGTGTAATAATTTGTTATGTTGTCTTGCAATATATGTGAAAATATTAATTTGTAAAATTACGTCAACACAATATGCAATACTTGTGGTTGAAAAAAAAGGAAAAGGAAAAAGACTAATGGCGACAAACATGGTTGCACCTGTTTCCCATTTCTCCAGTCTATTGTCCACTTAAAATGTAGTCAGACCCAATTATTAGGTAAGCCTATGTCAAGTTGTCAACATATCACACAAAAACAAAACAAACAAAGAACAGCAATACACAATATTAGACTCGTGAATTAGAAACCTTTACCTACACAAAATCCCTTGCCTAAAATATCTTCAATTTTCAATCAAAACGTCCAATTGAATTGATATAGCCTAATAAGAGACATGTTGTACCCGTTTCTAAACAAAAGGCGATTCATATTATGCTTATGCCAAAACGTATTTTGTTGAATATGTAGCCTTTTGAGGTAAATGAATAGCCTAACATCTGTGATTTGCTTGTGCCATTATGCCTGTTTGTCTACCTTTACTATCGGATTCAAAGAGGGACGTAGGCTATATGCTCGAATAAACGACAGCCTGTAGTTATTTGTCCTTAGCTCCTTTCATCCTATCTCAGAACCTTGACACGAGTTTGAAATTTCCGGGCTTAGTTTGAGCGTGTGATTGGCCCACGCAGAGCTTACCTACATGCAAATGAGGCAACGCCACAATACTGTCTTTAGTCCAGAGCGCGTGGATGTAGACCAGGAATACATTCATGTTCCCTGAGCTCCAGGAAAAAACAACCCAAGCCCCTCAACTTCTAAAAACGGTTATCTAAAAAATACTATTTCCAAACTATTTTACGCAAGAGTTGTGAGTATTCACAGACCAACAATACGAGAAAAATAACACAAAAACTAAGACATAGCCTAATCTTACTGTTATGAATCGAGAATGAGTACCACAGAAGACAGCGGAAGCAAGTGCTCGTCGGCCCCAATTTCCAGTTTCACTATTCAGTCGATATTGGGCACGTCGTCGGAGAAGACACGGTCGGGGGCGAAGGAGAGTTCCAAGGGACTGCAGCTGGCGAGGAAGCGCTCGCTGTCGGTGTCTTCAGAAGAGGAGTGCAGCGGTGGGGAGGACTCTGCAGACTGTTTCTGTTCGGATCGTGGTCACAGCGAGCCATGCAACCGACATCAACCACTAAATTTTTCATGTTTAGGTGAGTAGATCACTGAATGTAATTTGTGTTGTGCGTAAAATGTAGGCCTAATTATCTGTTGCTTTTAGATTTTGCTTGTATTTATTTCCCTCGCTGACATTTTGCATTCGAAAATATAGGCTTCCAAAGTAAAAAGGTGAAATAGGCTAGATAATGTATAAATCAATGTATGGTATCTAACGGGACATTATTAGTATTAGGCCTAGACCAATTATTATTATTATTTGATATGTATTATTAGGCTATTATTGTAGCCTAATAATAGGTCAACAATAGTGTAAAGTAAGCTAGGACTAATGATTAACGTATTTATGATAACCTTCGGCAGAAGTAGCCTAGTACTTGTTGCAGTTTAAACTTGTAAACTTAGATAACTCTATAGTAGCCTATGTTTGTTACTGCAGATAGTGGGTAGGCTATCACTTCACTTTGTTTAATGTGTCGTTTTACTGCTACATCCGCGAACAGGGGAAAGGTCAAATAATTAACAGGATGTTTCCCCCGTCATTCCAAATTTAATCGAGTCTTCTAATTGATTAAACCTTTTTTCACAATGACTACATTTCGTCAATTGACCGTTAAATGTAACCTGATTTAATTAATATTGTGCACCAGGCATAGTCAAAATTAAATTGTTTATTTAAAAGGACACTTACAACCTTTCCACTGTCGATGAATGAGTCAAAGTTCACACTTAATGAACTCTTGTACCGAGTATTGAATAATGTTATTGTTTTAACAACACAAAGCATTTGAAAAATAAGTGTGAAACCTTTGAGACATATTCAACATTTTGAGACACAAAATTGACAAGCTGATCTAAAGGCAATATAGACTAAGGCATCCAGTATCTTTATGCGATGCTTTATCTTGAGGATAGGCCTACATCATTTGTCAATTTTGATAGACTACAGATGATACCGAGGAGGACGTTGGGAAATCAGTTTGTTGAAATATTTTGACACATTTTATTTTATTTCCGACACACATATATACTGGTCTTTTTCCTTAATGCAGGTTCAACAACGGGACTTATTTCAGTCCGTGACGGGATTGCACGGCGACCGCACCTGACACAGCCTCTGCTGCAGGATTACAAAGAGGAACAAGAGAGACCATGCAATCCAATGTCACCTATTTCCGAGGAGAGACAGACAGACGGTGCGGACAAGCAGAGCAACTCGTCCAAGAAGAAGACTCGTACAGTCTTCTCGCGGAGTCAGGTGTACCAGCTCGAATCTACGTTTGATATGAAGAGGTATTTGAGCAGCTCCGAGCGAGCCTGTTTAGCATCTAGTCTACAGCTAACAGAAACTCAGGTGAAGACGTGGTTTCAGAACCGCAGGAACAAATGGAAGCGACAACTGTCGGCGGAACTGGAGGCCGCGAACATGGCACACGCCTCCGCACAGACACTGGTCGGAATGCCGCTTGTTTTTAGAGATAGCTCCCTGCTCCGGGTACCAGTTCCAAGATCTATCGCTTTTCCAACGCCACTATACTACCCTGGCAGCAGCCTACCAGGGTTACCATTGTACAATCTGTATAACAAGATTGAATATTGACTTAATGCCTGTGATGAGAGTCCACAAAAATAACACGTTAACACACTACAGTAGCCTACATTCGTATAAATGTCTGGCATAACTCATGTCTATTATATCACTTTATTTGTTGAAAATATATATTTCTTATTATGCAGCAACTGTATGTTTAACAGGAAGCAACAAACGTATCTAAATGTATAAAATACACCATGTGTATAATCATTATTTTGTACCTTGATTTTGCGTTCTCCCTCGTTTAACACGTTAAATTGGTGAATTTCGCCACTGCAATACAGATGTAATCAAGTGGACTATGTTTCCCAAACGAATTCTGGATGCATAAAAAAAAAACGTTTTCAATTGAATGTGAATGTGAATATGAAATATTGAGGTCCAAGACGTCCAACTACCTTCATCTGTTAAGCTACTAGAATAAATTGGGTTTATACATTTGGGGATAGGGAAGTGCAAACTCGTTGCTTACATTTGGGGATAATGTCATTGTTTTATTGTAATCATAGGCCTACCAAGTAAACCACTCATTCAATAAATTTTCTATATCAATGAAACGTGGGTTTGGATTTATTGTACATTTCCTGATTGGTATTCAATCCAGTCTTTGAAAATCAGGGATGGAAAAATGTATTTCATAATTGTACAATGGTTAGGCTAGATTTAAAAAAAAATTAAAAGTATATATTCACACTGCAGCTCAAGGATTATTAAGTAAAAACTATTTGTTCTGTTTTCTGTCAAACTTTCTGACATCCAGCTACAGTTGGCCAAACTCTCTTATAAACATATGACTCTGCAACTAACTAGGCCTCTAAAGGTGAACAGCCATACTGAAACATTTTGCTAGTTTGTGGCATAAGCTTCCAGTAGACCAGAATTCATACATTAAAAACGTTAAAACATCTAGGTTGCCTGGTAGCCTAAAAACAATGTAGGATCACTGTTTTTCCATATTCAACTTATATTTGCCAAATTTGAACAACGTTATATTGTACGTTAAGCCTCATAGGTCTGTTGTAACAAGTACTCATTCACCTGCTAACAATAATACTAACACCATGGGTTATTAACAACAAAGTGTTATGAACACTTTATTACAAAAAGGGAACTACAGTTTCAAAATGACTATGTATACAAGTGGTTTCAGGTGTAGCCTGCCACTGTAGTATTGCTGCAGATGGGTTTATGTGCTGCTTCTCCTCAAACAGGGGCACATAATGATAAGATGGTGTCAAATGCTTTGGTTCTATTTATGTTGCCTGTCTAAGACATACATACTCTGTATTTTCATCTGTCATCACAGTTCTTTGGAAAATTAACCAATGTGAAATGTGTCATTTGTACTTATGATAGGGTCAACTCAGTGGCCTGCTATACATATTGCAGGGGGAGGGAGAGAGATGCACACCATCAGCAGCCAATCAGAGCCATGGTGGATATTCCAGCCTGGTCTCATAAACTAGACATAACATCATAAATGCAAATCCAGGACACTCATATTAGTATGATATGTTTGGTATGGTTACGTAAGAAACCATACCAAAACATGAAAATAGGGTGGTTGGTCAGTGTATAACATGAATGTCTAGCAACCCAAAGGTTGCAAGTTTGAATCTCATCATGGACAACTTCAGCATTTTAGCTGATTAGCAACTTTTCAACTACTTACTACTTTTTTTCTACTTTGCAACTACTTAGCATGTTAGCTAACTCTTCCCCTAACCATAACCTCAACCCTTTTAGCTAACCCTTCCCCTAACCGTAACCTTAACCCTTTTAGTTAACCCTTCCCCTAAGCCTAACCCTTTAACCTAACTCCTAAACATAACCCTAACCCCTAACACCTAGCCTAGTGGACTCTCAGTTCTTAGCATATCATATGTTTAGCAAATTCGCAACATATTGTATGTTTAGCTCATTTGTAACATATATTACGGACTGTAAACTGTAATTCATAACATGTCATACTAAATGGAGAATCCTGTTTATGTACAGAATTATACGAAACGCTCTGAGACCAGGTTGTATATTCTGACACTTGAAGTGTGCAATACAGGAAGTTCTAGCCTTGTTGGAGGAAACTTAATAAGTGGTGCTGTTGTTAAAGTTCAAGACTCACTGCGTTGTTGTGTGATGCTTTTTCTTTTTCAAGCGAGCCACCAATGTATTGGTTACAGTGAAAATACTTGTTAACAGATTAGATCATGCTTTCTGACCAAGAAACCGCTTTTGAGTGTTTAGACTAGCGGGTGAAAACATGTATTTTTTAATGTAGCACATTGAAAATAACTCGGTCTTTTTAATCTTCTTGGTACCTTTTGTATCTTTGCTTGCTCTTACAGTATTTGGCTACATTATTAGGCTACAGTGCTTGCTTGCTTTTACGTTAATAGGCCCAATCAAACAAGGCACACACACACACCCTGTGGTTGATGGGGAGTGATAAAACAGTGTCATCAGCCAGCTTTTCTTGGATGTCATAGCTTACAGCGTACAAGGGATCTCTCTCTCTCTCTCTCTCTCTCTGCTAATGGCTACATTACCCAAGAGGCTCTGTTGCCCTGCAGATTATTCCTGACCCAATTTCTGCAACAGCCGCCCCGTGTTCTGGGCAAATGGATCGCGTTAGACAACAGAAGTGATTTATGGCTAACTCTGATGCTGGCGGAGAGTTGCAGCTGGATGAATTTGTGACAGATAGGAGAGGGAGAGAAAAGAGAGAAAGAGACAGAACGCTCATGAAAAGGAGCAATAGTGTTGGGTGAATGAAGCTGTTTATTAGTTTCGCAGCGTACATAATGCCATCAGGTTTGACGGTAATACACCACTCTCCTGGATGGATGTTTGCGCACTGCTGACTTGTGGGAAATCTGCATGACCTGTCACCTGGGGTTGTTTGATTTACAGGAGAGAGAGATAGAAAAGGTTGGAGAGACTGAGTGGTGAGAGAGAGCGAGAGAGAGAGAGAGAAAGATAGTGAAAGAGAGTGAGAGCGTTTTGTGTTATGTATCACGCAAATGGCAGGTATGAATTACACATTTTAATAGTGGGGCAATGAAAATGATTTGAAGTGGTTTAAATGGCAAAGAGACAGCGGCTGGCATTGCGGTGAAGATTTGTTGAGATGATGTGTTGTGCCTTAGGATTCATCAAACCTGCCTGGTAAAGTGAAAAGCAAGTGCAATTCACTTTGTGGTATAATTTATGGCAAGAATAATGGTAATTGTAGAGCCTATATGAGTTGAGGGGGAAGATGATGGGCTGAAGGATTCCCAAGATATTTCTTTCATCCCTAGAGGAAACTATCTACATGTTTCCCAATTTGACTCAGCTTTTCCCATGTGCCAGTCCTAAAATGTATACAAAACTATTAACAATTTGTTAAGGCATATGACTGCATTCTAGTGTAATTATGTTCAAGTTAGACTACATGTTCTGAAATACAAACAAAACCAATGCCTTGTTTGACAGGGCTGTAACAAAGTGTCATGTCATCATTATAACTTTATGTTGGTTTTAATATAAGACATTTGTGCCACCTCAAACATCAAAACTGACATTTGTTACTGTTTACACTCCTAATGAAATACCAGGGCCGGCTGTAGCCTTTTGGAGGCCCTATGCTCAGAGTGGCGTAGCAATCTAAGGCACTGCATCTCAGTGCTAGAGGCTTCACTACAGACCCTGGTTCGATTCTAGGCTGTATCACAACCAGTCATGTTTGGGAGTCCCATAGGGCAGCGCACAATTGGCTCAGCGTAGTCCGGGTTAGGGTTTGGCTGTTGTAGGACTTCATTGTAAATAAGAATTTGTTCTTAACTGACTTGCCTAGTAAAATAAAGGTTAAATAAAAAATCAAAAGTGAGATTTGGTTGGGGGACCTCCACCCTGCCGTCAAAACATTTGAGTGGCCCCCCTCTTGACGGCAGAACGTACATTTTAAAGTTTTACAGTTTATTTTCTGAAGTTCAACACATTTTGCCATGGGGCATAGAGAGAATGTTGCAGTTTTAAAGCAAGTTTTCTACAATTCTACAGAAAATGTTTCAATTCTATAACTAATTTCATGCAAGTCGGTGTAAGGGAGACCGCCTTAGCGATGGAGGTTTCAGCGAGGAGGCAACAATGCAGAGCTGATTTTCTTGCCCAGAGTGAGGCTTCTATTTGTGGAGATAATAGCCGGCGACTGTACAATATTTACAAACAAAAATAATAAACAGGACAATGAACATAAGAACAAACTGATTTACATCAAATAGAACGCTTGAAAGAACAACCTGTCTACAAATCAAAGACAGGTGTTTAAATAGGCATACCCATCATGCATCTGACCAATGACAAAAGGACAGTTCACACCATGATCAATTAACATTGAAGAGGCAATAATTACAATATACACATGTTCAGATCATAAACATACATACACTGAGTGAACAAAACATTAAGAACACTGTCCTAATATTGAGTTGCACCCCCCTTTTTTTGCCCTCAGAAAAGCCTCAATTTGTTGGAGCAAGGTGTCGAAAGTGTTCCGCAGAGATGCTGGCCCATTTTGAATCCAATGCTTCCCACAGTTGTCACTCTCTGAATGGCACACATGCACAATCCATGTCTCAATTGTCTCAAGGCTTAAAAATCCTTATTTAACCTGTCTCATCTCCTTAATCTACACTGATTGAAGTGGATTTAACAAGTGATATCCATAAGGGCTCATAGCTTTCACCTGGATGCATGGAAAGAGCAGGTGTGTCTAATGTTTTGTGCACTCAGTGTACAGTGCCAATAGTGTGCAAAGCTGTCATCAGAATTTAAAGAAGAATTTAAAATCTAAAATATATTTTGATTTGTTTAACACTTTGTTGTTATTTCATAGTTTTGATGTCTTATTCTACAATGTAGAAAATAGTCTAAATAAAGAAAACCCTTGAATGAGTAGGTGTGTCCAAACTTTTGACCTGTGCTGTATATTACACCCAGTACCCTGCCCTGAACATTAGCCACTGTTACTAGCGGCTACCACCCGGTTAACCCTGCACATGAGAGACTGCTGCCCTATGTACAGAGTCATTGAACACTGGTCACTTTAATCATGTTTACATACTGTTTTGTTTTACCCACTTTATATGTCTATACTGTATTCTAGTCAATGTAACTGCTGCTGAACACACCTTTTCTATTCATATACTGTCCATGAGGTCTATACACACCATCACATAAAGATATATATTTATATTCCAGACTCTGCCATTGCTCGTTCTAATATTTCTATGTCTTAATTACTTTCTTTGTATTTGATGTGTGTGTATTGTTTTGTCTTGTTAGGTATTACTGCACTGTTGGAGCTAGGAACTAGAAGTCTTCACGGATCCACCTGCACCTGAATACCCGAGGTCCGGATCCAGAATTCTAAATAATGTCACTGGTCTGGGTCGGTTGCGGTGTCTCGTCTCTCCCTCCCTCCTCTCCGTTACTTGTGTCACTCGCTCACATTCACAGGAGCCTACACACACAGCACGGCCTCTGCTAAAGCGTCACCTCTCTCTACCTTCTCTCCCTCGCGCTTTATCAGCTCCGGCTAATATAGTAGCATAAAAATGGACTTTTCTGCTGCTTCCTCACTCAGATCAGATCAGGTCTGGAGCTGACCAGGTCTATATGGAACGGCTTTAGTTGTCCTCTGGTCCGTTCTATATATTGTTTTATTCATTTATGCATATCAGGTCCGGATGGGAAAACCCCAGGTCCATTTCGGAACGGTCCAACTTTTTAGTCCCATGTATGCCTCTACTACGAACATAAGCATTTCCCTTACACCCATGATAACATCTGCAAAATATGTGTACACGACCAATAAAATTGGATTGGATTTGATTCTGCACACTACAATAACGGTGGTCAACATGCTTTACGCATAAATAGAACATTGGATAAACAGATACTTTAGCTTACCCATAACACTCAATAAACTATGCTCTGGAATGCAGGTTTGACCATCAAACCTCAAACCAAGAAGTCACGGAGGTTAAACAAGGTAAACATTTGCATGTGTTTGGATTTGCCGTAACTTTTTTTACTTAAATATATGCCCTGTGTAACAAAACCTCCCGATCGTAAAATGCATGAACATAAAGAGTTATATTAACAGGAGGCACACAACAAAAGGTTTCAGCATCTAAGAATTGCCGACGCTCCAGACTCAAACTCTAATATGTTTCTTCTTGTTCACAGGGGTTCAACAATCAAGACAAACGTGTGCAGTTTTAAAGCTAATTTTCTGAAATTCTTCACATTTTGCCATGACTTATGCCATATTAATATGATAGCTGAGTGAGAGTGACGAACAAAATAAATGGGGGGCCCCCTGGAGGTCAGGGGCCCCTAGGCATGTGCCCTTCGTGCCTGGTCAGTAATTCAAACATGAATACTACAAGTTTACATAGCTGCCTAGACTAACTTACCAATCCAATTTTTTTGCTGACAATGGCTAATTGATTGACATTCAGTGACTGATATAACAAGAGGAAAATTGCTGATGCACAACCAAATTTAGAAATTTCACCTTGTGTATTCTACTTTTCTACATCAACTGTACATTGAGACCCAGACTGAGTTCCTAAAGAATATATATATATATATATATATACAGTACCAGTTAAAGGTTTGGACACACCTACTCATTCAAGGGTTTTTCTTTATTTTACTATTTTCTACATAGTAGAATAATAGTGAAGACGTCAACACTATGAAATAACACATACGGAATAATGTAGTAACCAATTTTATTTTAAAGTAGCCACCCTTTACCTTGATGAGAGCTTTCCACACTCTTGGCATTCTCTCAACCAGCTTCACGAGGTAGTCACCTGTCATGCATTTCAATTAACAGGTGTGGTTTTATAAAAGTTAATTTGTGGAATTTCTTTCCTTCTTAATACTTTCAATCCAAACAGTTGTGTTGTGACAAGATAGGGGTGGTATACAGAATATAGCCCTATTTGGTAAAAGACCAAGTCCACATTATGGCAAGAACAGCTCAAATAAGCAAATTTACTTTTAACAAGGCTCACCTGTTAATTGAAACGCATTACATGTGACTATCTCATGAAGCTGGTTGAGAGAATACCAATGCCATATATATATATGACCCCCTAAATATATATATATATATTATTATATATAGGGGGTCATGGGGAATGGGCCCCAAGGGAGCCCTATGTGACCACTTATGTTGCTTATGTCCAGGGCCGGCCCTGTGAAATACCATGCATCCTTTCCATTCTGCAACCAATATGATTTCAACCATAAACAATAATATTCAGGAATTCAGTCCTCATTTGCTTTCATAACCCATTCAGTCCATTATTAGCCAGCATTTGATTTACAGAGGGGACGTGTGTGCCTTTATATAGTATTGGAGGGAAAGGTTATAAAACATAGCACCTTGACGAGATACAGGGCCATGAGGCTGCCTCCAGACAAGAGTTTTAAAAGCGATCGCAATGCATTAAGCCAGACAACTCTCAAGACCTGTTTTGCTCCTTAAATGAATTTGAAGAAGGCATAACAAGGTTTTTGAGGCAGGCCTGTCATCCGCTGCCCTTTACCAGCTCCCTGTATTTATGGCCTAATTGTTAAAAAGGAGAGTTTGAGCCAGAAGTGATTTTTCATGATTCTGTTTTATATCAACTGGAAATGTAGGGTCTGGAGGGAAATTGTGTTTGCCCCTCTCCCTTCTCCAAATAAAAGAAAAATCTGCCATTTTGCCCATGCTTAGATGCACAATACACATGAGGGATTTTTTTGTGTGTTGAAAATAGGCCTGTTATTAACAAGAGGTTTAAATGGTAAAGGTGTAGTGTTTCTTTGTCAAGCAACGTTGATCATAAATTGGCTATTATTTCCTGAAATGTCTCAGGTAAATTAAAGGATTATTGTTCAAATCTGTTAAAATACAGCGCTTTGTCAAGATGCAGGGCCATCAGTCATTCAGACATTCAGCATTCTATAATGGCCATTGTGCACAATAATTTTCTATTCTCCATTTTCCATTTGTATGTCTAAAAGGGGAATTATCTATAAGGCTTTATGACATTCACTCAGAGTGATCCATAAGAGCCCACAGCCCTGCAACAGTTGTTTCAGATCCTTCTCCTCCTTTCCCCCTCCCTCTCCAGGACCCCCTCTCCCAGAGAGGAGTAGGGAAGATAAAGCATGTCATTATTCTATTAAAGACCTACAATTTTTGTAATGGGACTTGCAGCAGTCTGCAGAAGTGCAGGCAGCTTCTTCAATATCCTGGACATTATTTGCTCGTTTAGTTAAATGATGTTTCTAATTCCCTCATAATTACTTGTAATGAGGCTGCCTCTCTCATTTTGATGCGGCTTCATCTTAATACAGAATGGCATCCTTTTTAGGGATAATTACCTCTCATAAGGCCAGGGAGCGAGGCTTGGGTTTGTTGTGCGCTGCACACACGGCAAATTGGCTTGTTTCCTGCCATCTTGTCTTCCCGCAAATTGGTAAATTAAATTTCTCGGCTGGGGCATTAGAACTGTTAAGTTTGCTTTCCCGTCTCCCTTAAATGATCGACTAGGCTGACAGGGAGATGCCTGTTGTTGTTTTTTCATGCCTGTTTTTTTGTTGTTGTAAATGTTACTTCATACCTTGATGCTGTGAGATTTTCTACCAGTGGAAAGGGTCAACATTTTATGACTTAAAGGACATATACAGCATGTTGACCCTAGGGGTGAAAAGCAGCCTGATCACTGGACACAGATTTCTATTTTGGCCGTATGAAAAGATCCTGAGAATATCGATATATGCCTTCCTTAGCACTCACAAAAAAAAACAGATTTGTAAAAAAAACTCTACGTATATTTGATTTTGAAATCAAATGTAACAAACAATGATATCGGTATGATATTTCTCTCAGACTTTATCCATTATTTTTTGCTTTATCGATATTCTGCTATGATAATATGGAGATTCATTTGCACATTATGCCTGTATAGTTTTACAATCACATCTGTCCAATGCCTTATCTGAATAACACGCTGAGGGAAAATATAAACAAGCAGGTATTGGTCTACTCCAGCAGGCCTCTTGTTGTTCATTTCTAACTGGTGAACGATACTCCAACCACAGCTGTGGCCAGTGCTGGTGAGGGGTTTCGTTTCTAAGTGCTGAAGTGTCGCAGACAGTTTGGCTCTACACAATCCTGTTACACGCCGATTAAAAAGGGGGAAAGAGTGCTCCCGTGGGCGGTCATGTACAGTTGCCCAAACCACAAAAGGGTCTAACGTTTACACCCTGCTGATGACATGACCTTCAGATGAGGTCCTTGCACTCTGACACAGTAACTGCATGTCTGGAGAAATACAGACAGGAAGATATCATATATTTCATATCGGAGAACACCTCTCCGTCCTGTCCTGTTTAGTTAGTGGATACTCCTATTACTGGGAAATATATGACACAATATATGTTTCACATGTATGTGGTGGGCGTTGATAGGGTCTGGCTAGCTTTTGTCATAATCACTGAATTGTCTAAATAATTTATTGACCATAGCAAGGTATAGCAAAGCCAAACAATTGTATTCTCCTTTTTTCCTACCGAAGGATCAAATACAGTGGGGCAAAAAAGTATTTAGTCAGAAACCAATTGTGCAAGTTCTCCCACTTAAAAAGATGAGAGAGGCCTGTAATTTTCATCATAGGTACACTTCAACTATGACGGACAAATTGAGGAAAAAAAATACAGAAAATCACATTGTAGGATTTTTTATGAATTTATTTGCAAATTATGGTGGAAAATAAGTATTTGGTCACCTACAAACAAGCAAGATTTCTGGCTCTCACAGACCTGTAACTTCTTCTTTAAGAGGCTCCTCTGTCCTCCATTCGTTACCTGTATTAATGGCACCTGTTTGAACTTGTTATCAGTATAAAATACACCTGTCCACAACCTCAAACAGTCACACTCCAAACTCCACTATGGCCAAGACCAAAGAGCTGTCAAAGGACACCAGAAACAAAATTGTAGACCTGCACCAGGCTGGGAAGACTGAATCTGCAATAGGTAAGCAGCTTGGTTTGAAGAAATCAACTGTGGGAGCAATTATTAGGAAATGGAAGACATACAAGACCACTGATAATCTCCCTCGATCTGGGGCTCCACGCAAGATCTCACCCCGTGGGGTCAAAATGATCACAAGAACGGTGAGCAAAAATACCAGAACCACACGGGGGGACCTAGTGAATGACCTGCAGAGAGCTGGGTCCAAAGTAACAAAGCCTACCATCAGTAACACACTACGCCACCAGGGACTCAAATACTGCAGTGCCAGACGTGTCCCCCTGCTTAAGCCAGTACATGTCTAGGCCCGTCTGAAGAGAGAGCATTTGGATGATCCAGAAGAAGATTGGGAGAATGTCATATGGTCAGATGAAATCAAAATATAACTTTTTGGTAAAAACTCAACTCGTCGTGTTTAGAGGACAAAGAATGCTGAGTTGCATCCAAAGAACACCATACATACTGTGGGGTGGAAACATCATGCTTAGGGGCTGTTTTTCTGCAAAGAGACCAGGACGACTGATCCGTGTAAAGGAAAGAATGAATGGGGCCATGTATCGTGAGATTTTGAGTGAAAACCTCCTTCCATCAGCAAGGGCATTGAAGATGAAACGTGGCTGGGTCTTTCAGCATGACAATGATCCCAAACACACCGCCCGGGCAATGAAGGAGTGGCTTCGTAAGAAGCATTTCAAGGTCCTGGAATGGCCTAGCCAGTCTCCAGATCTCAACCCCATAGAAAATCTTTGGAGGGAGATGAAAGTCCGTGTTGCCCAGTAACAGCCTAAAAACATCACTGCTCTAGAGGAGATCTGCATGGAGGAATGGGCCAAAATACCAGCAACAGTGTGTGAAAAACTTGTGAAGACTTACAGAAAACGTTTGACTTCTGTCATTGCCAACAAAGGGTATATAACAAAGTATTTGATAAACTTTTGTTATTGACCAAATACTTATTTTCCACCATAATTTGCAAATAAATTCATAAAAAATCCTACAATGTGATTCTCTGTCATAGTTGAAGTGTACCTAAGATGAAAATTAAAGGCCTCTCTCATCTTTTTAAGTGGGAGAACTTGCACAATTGGTGGCTGACTAAATACTTTTTTGCCCCACTGTACATCATTGAAATATTTTCCCATTGAAGAGAAAGACTTTCCTCATTTCAGTGTTATTGTTCGAGAGTATTTAAACCCTCAAGTGCTCCTTGTTTTTGCTTGGCTGTTATCTGTTTGTTATGAGATTTGATATTGCGGACTTTTTAATAGAGAGAGTTGGGTGCTCTTTAAAACAACTAAGTGGTTGCTTTTACCTCCAGGGGTGTAGTGCACAAAAAGACTATCTGTCATTGCTGGCTGAGACTGACTGCTGACCATACACCCTGCAGCACTGGGGAACACAATCAGAGTAGCACACTATCACCTGACAGCTAATTAGGGATCAGTCCCCTAGAAGGGAATACATTGTCTTTGAGGGGTGAGAAAAAGAAGGCAGGGGGTAATTTAAATCCGTGTGGAGTGTCAGTCAAGGCAACAACCCCCCTGCAATTTCTAGTCCCTGGATTTGTAGGCATAACAGGGTAATTGTCAATCAGAAATGTACCTTGTGTTTTAACATGGTGATATTTGCGTTTGATGTAACACAATCCAGAATTATCTCATCATTGATCTGCTGTTTACAAAAACTGAAGCAACTATGAATTAGTTTACATGCCACCGTTTTGATACTGATTTACAGTATTAATTGAAGAGTTGACAGCTGACAGTTAAACTGTCTGCTCTTCTTCTGCCTCATCTCTCTAAGGAAGGGCTCTCTGAAAGCACCCCCAGTTCAGCATCACCTATCATAAAATCCCTGTTTGTCTGCCAATTTGTGTGTGTGTATGTATGTATGTGTGTGTGTGTGTGTGTGTGTGTGTGTGTGTGTGTGTGTGTGTGTGTGTGTGTGTGTGTGTGTGTGTGTGTGTGTGTGTGTGTGTGTGTGTGTGTGTGTGTGTGTGTGTGTGTGTGTGTGTGTGTGTGTGTGTGTGTGTGTGTGTGTGTGTGTGTGTGTGTGCGTGTACATGCACATTTAGCTGAGTGAGTTTGTGTATATGGAGACCCGGGATCTCTTTGAAACACATTTGTAACCATTAGTTGAGTGTTAGGTTTCATGTGCAGAGTGCATCCTCCATACTGGTGTCAGAGTTTCTATATACAGTAGCTCCACTGGCTGGCTGGAGGGACGGGGATAGGAGGGGGGACTGGAGCCTGGGTGTCCCACGGACGATACATCACGACAGGCAGAACGTAACCTGAGCTTCCCCTCTGGCCCTTGTGCGGCCTGCCACAGCGCACTCCCGTTCGGCCTCCATCACGCCCCGGGGATGCTTTTAAAGAGATTTGGTCAGCGAGAAAATAGCTCTTCAAAAGAATCGTTCTTACATTAGAAAGTAATTAGTAGTGCCCAAGGCCCAGGATTCTCCTGACAAATTTTGCACCCCAAACAAATCTGTCTTGGAACTGGTCGGCCAGTAAGCCATGCTCTACGCAGAAGTCTATAGGCATTTTGGCAGAGGGCATTCCCATGGTTTTTAGGGTGATAGTTGGGATCACCAGGGAAGGTCACAAGACAGTCGAACTAATGAGTAACGGTTCACAGGGGAGAGATTAGCAAGGTGTCTCATGCAAGGTGTGTGGCTGTGCGTGTGTGTGTTTGTCAGAATGAACCATGCATTTCTTGGCTCCATGTTTAGAATCTTGTTCCAATAGTAGTACTTTTAAAAATGAATTAGACATCACTGAAACATTTTTTTCACAATAGCCTGGAAATTCCAGAACAATTTTAAAACTCGAAATTCTGACACTGACATTCATACCTGGCTTGACATTGAAAGACAGCTCAAAACACTGCAGCTTTCGGTCACATTGTAAGTGTTATTGACATTTATTGCAGCTCATTTTCCTTTCTTAAGATCTTAGGTAAACCTTTTCAGTGGGCCTGTTCTATGTATGTGTCCTGCAGGGGCTACTGACAACCTTACCTTTCATCGTGAGACAATACAGAGGTTATTGGGGATGGGGTCAATGGGTAAAGCCACTTGCTGGAGGGTGGGACTCGACACCAGCCCCCTCACAGAATCCTAGGTATCTGCACTGCTATCAGACAATCACATTGTGGGATAGAAGCTGACGGTTAAAATAGCAGTAAGGGCCACATGGTGGGATAGAAGCTGACTGATAAAAGAGCATACTGGCTTAGGATCCTGGCTTAGCCAGTTCTACACACTCATTTGCATGGCTCATCCAACATTATGGATCAGGTCACATTTGCGCTTGTTGTTTTGTCGTACTGTAATAGATAAAAATGAATTTAATTGTGCAATTGTTTTATTTCTGCACCATCCCTATTGGGAACAGATGTCATTTTACCTTCAAGTTTTGATTTACATTTGATTGAATTGTCAACTAATGTGAATTCAACATGAAATCAACTCACCAACTCAAATCAACCATTTCACCATGTCTTTGGATTTAGGTTAAAAGTTTGGTGAGGAAATTATGTAATTCCCTTACGCAGATAACTTTTTTCAAATCCAATCAGTTTTCCACGTTGGTTCAACATCATTACATTGTTTTTTGTTGTTTTCGAATGACACGGAAACAACGTTGATTCAACCAGTTTTGCCCATTGGGTCACTTAAAACCACTTTGGGTCACCTGGGATCCAGTACTTAATATCTGCAAAGCTTTCGAATCTACCCTAGTAAAGGAGTCAATTTAAAGCAGATCATTGATGTGCTGTATGTGGGACAGAGAGGAAAACATACACACTTGTTAAACCAGCAAGCCCCAGAAACAGTGCTGAGCAATTGGCCAATTAGGAAGTGTTCTATCCATGTCAGCTCCATTTGCAAAAGCGAGGTTTAACCTGCAAGGTCAAAGATCAGGATCAAAGGGTGTCCCCCATGGGACTGTATTGAGACCCTTCAAGAAACACTGATCCAAGCTTTTGTAAAGGAATCTCCTCATTACAATAAATCTCCAGTGAGGGGGAAAGAAGTGCTAGGTACAGTGGCAATATGATAGCTGGCTAGCCCAAGGGACTTTAAGGTAGATTTGTGGTTAGAGACACTGATGGGAAATGGTGGTTGGTTGCCAGTAGCCCGATGGCCTTTCTTCAGAACCTCAGAGAGAGATCACAGCTTGGAATGACCATTGGTGTTTGGCTGTTTAGCCTGTGGTGTGTAACCAGGTCTTTGACCTTGCCTAAAGATTAGTATCAGTATCAGTGTTGGATGTAACTCTCCCACCCTTAGTCCCCTCTCTCTCTCTCTCTCTCTCTCTCTCTTTTTCTCTCTCTCTCTTTTTCTCTCTCTCTCTCTTTTTCTCTCTCTCTTTTTTCTCTCTCTCCTTTTTTCTCTCTCTCTTTTTCTCTCTCTTTTTTCTCTCTCTCTCTTTTTTTTCTCTCTCTCTCTCTCTTTCTTTCTCTCTCTCTGTCTGTCTCTCTCTCTGTCTCTCTCTCTGTCTCTCTCTGTCTCTGTCTCTCTCTCTTCCTCTCTCTCTCTCTCTCTCTGTCTCTCTCTCTCTCTCTCTCTCTCGCTCTCTCTCTCTCTCTCTCTCTCTCTCTCTCTCTCTCTCTCTCTCTTTGTTCTGGTTTCTCACAAAGGCACGTTATGGTTGACTTCTTTTCAATGTAACAAATCACTTAGACTGACATAAGTGGTAAGCCTATCTGTTATCGTGATTGTAATATCTGACTAAATACCTTGAGCCTTTTTCATTGAATTTGAAATCCATTTGAATTGAAGATCAAAGCATGTTGCGAACTGAAGCCACTGATTTTATATACACGTCTGCGACTGTTAATCCTTGACTTCACAACCGAATGCATTTGAAAAAATTTGAGTTTGTATGTAGCTTTTGCTGATGTAAGTTCTAAAGGATGTTGAATAAATGTAGCTAATTCACCTAAAACAACTGTAGCACATCTTGTACTGTACTTTGGCCATTGATCTTGTCAAATGAGTTGCCATGTGACGGCTCATAAATAGCAATTTTTTGACGTCTTAATCTGCAAAATGATGGGATAAGTGTCCAACATCAGGAAAATAAGTATTCTAAATACCTCTGAAATCCCACACAGTTGATTACTAGACTAATTCTTTAGGATGGGGGACCACAAGCACCCAGGGAGAACAATGACAAAGCCCCATCGTTAAAAAGGAGCCTTCGTGCCAATACGTATTCTACATGGGAGTCATTGATGCCTCTGCTTTAATAAGAAAGCGAGATTATAATTTAGACTGATAGAAGTTTGGCATTGTAGGGATTATCCGTGGCAGGCTGTTGAGTGACGTCTCTCCCCTGTAAACTGTCCTAGCCTGTCTGGACAGGCTGCAGATGGCTATGGGGTAATATAGTCAAACATGCATCTACACCCCCACCTACCGAATCACCATGTCAGAGCCTTTGAGGACCCTTCTTTGTTCATTGGTTTGTGCCTGTATGATACTCCCTGTGTTTCTTAGTGGGTCCTTGGCCAAAGGTAGAAAGGAAAGGGAGGGGAGTAGCAGTTTGTTCTTCCTGCAATTAGCATTCACGGTTAGCTAAGCAGAACTAATGCAGTGAATCTTTGAGTCTCATGTTACCTGGCCTCTGTCAGTGTAGCTGCAGGCAAGATTAAACTGTAGTGAAATGACAAACCCCCTGTGTATCCATTACCATCCTTTTATTATTAGCTGTGTTATTGGTAATTCCCTTTGAACGGCCACCACAAAAACAGTGTGTTGGTTAACACTAACTTCAAAACAAGGACACGGTATGGGTGTGTGGGTAATGCAGTAGTGATAACATCATTTTCAAAACAAGGACACGGTATGGGTGTGTGGGTAATGCAGTAGTGATAACAGCATTTTCAAAACAAGGACACGGTATGGGTGTGTGGGTAATGCAGTAGTGATAACATCATTTTCAAAACAAGGACACGGTATGGGTGTGTGGGTAATGCAGTAGTGATAACAGCATTTTCAAAACAAGGACACGGTATGGGTGTGTGGGTAATGCAGTAGTGATAACATCATTTTCAAAACAAACCGAGGGAGGGGTAAGGTAGCTGATTCGTATGACTTGAACTTTGTTTGGTTGTGACACAAGAAACAACACCCAATGGCACATGTCTAGTGCTTGGTTAACTCAAAGGGTTTCCCATGGTAACCATTACAGCTGTCAATCAATGTGACCACCACCACCACCACCTTTCCAGACAACAGTGTGAGCCACCATCCTATCTCTGTCTTTTTGTCTCTGTCTCTGTCTCTGTCTCTGTCTCTCTCCCTCTCTCTCTCTCTCTCTCTCTCTCTCTCTCTCTCTCTCTCTCTCTCTCTCTCTCTCTCTCTCATTAAAACCACTTCAATCTACCTCCTCAAGTATGTTCCTTTATATCTTCCAAACAGTGCATCTCCAAGCTGTGTTCTTTAGCATTTGCATGTAGGTCAAGGCAGGGTGAACTCATGGCTGTCTTTTCACAGCGGCAGGATCAGGATGTGGGCTCACCATGTCATCCATTATAGGACGTAGAGGAAGCTGCCATGATCTCATGACTCTTAAGTGGCATGACTACATGGTCACCTCACAGCTCTTTTCACGCAGTACCTAAACAATGTTTACAATCAAAGAACCTTTGTTCTTCCATCTCAGCTATTGTGGTCCAAATGCGCTACAATGGCACAATTTCATGGTCTACCATTGAAAATAAGACCGCTCTCCATGGATGAGCTACTTATAATAAAATAATTGTATTCATTGACCTTGTCGATCTATCTGCCTTCATTTAGTGTGATATGTTACGTCTTGTATTATATGTACTGTTCATTTGTGGATGTCTACCATCCATTTCGTATGATATGTTATGAATTGCGATTTGTACAATATGTTACGAATTTGGAATATGTATGATATGTTACAAATTCCAATTTGTTGTTGATAACCATAGTAAGTAGTTGCAAAGTTACTAATTAGCTAAAATGCTGAAGTTGTCCGTGATGAGATTAGAACACACATGCTAGACGTTTCTGTTATACAGTGCATTCGGAAAGTATTCAGACCCCTTGATTGGTGGAGTGCTGCAGAGATGGTTGTGCTTCTGGAAGGTTCAGAGGAACTCTGGCACTCTGTCAAAGTCGTTCTTAGTCACCTCCCTGACCAAGGCCCTTCTCCCCCAATTGCTCAGTTTGGCCAAATAGGGCTATCTTCTGTATACCACCCCTACCTTGTCACAAAATAATTGATTGGCTCAAACGCATGAAATGTATTCCAGGTGACTTCCTCATGAAGCTGGTTGAGAGAATGCCGAGAGTGTGCAAAGCTGTCATCAAGGCAAAAGGTGGCTTCTTTGAAGAATCTAAAAACCTATTTTTATTTGTTTAACACTTTTTTGGTTACTACATGATTCAATATATGTTATTTTCTAGTTTTGATGTCTTCACTATTATTCTAGTATGTAGAAAATAGTCAAAATGAAGAAAAACCCTTCAATGAGTAGGTGTGTCCAAACTTTTTACTGGCACTGTATATTTTTTGATACTTCAAGTGGTCTTAAAAAATTCAAAATCAAATAGCAAAATGATCCTTGGTTAGACCTTCTTAAAACAATTCAATATAGTTTAGTTGTCCCCCCCGGCTTAGACAGGGCTTAGACTCTTATGGGATTTAACATGCCAGCGCATTTTTTATTTGATCGCTCACCATTTAGTAAAAAGTTTCCGTCCCATTACATTGTCATACATTTTTAGCTCTAGCCTGTAGGCTACAGAAAAGGCCACATACTCTTTCTACCATATCCTATATCTGCTACATGATCTATGTTAGATCATTTTTTTGACGGAATGTTGGTGGAGTACATTCTGTCGGAGCATCTCTCCAACAGAACCCCTGAGAGGCGCGCTGGGAATGGACAAGATAAATATTTTCGATCCCTGCCTTTGACAAAGTGGGCATTGCTTATCATAGGGCACCATCAGCGCTCACCTACAAAGCCTGTTTGCCACAGGTTGAGAGAAATTGTCATTGTTTTGGGCAGAATTATGTGAGCTTTTATGTGTTGTTGGAGGTGCGTCTTGGTCAGTTTAGCACAGAAAATGCCGCCCTCATCAATCTGCCGCCATAGGTGGCCGCCTAGTCCTGCCTAAGGAGCGGTCCGGCCCTGTTCTGTCTTATTTAACCACACCAAATGTAACATATCATACTAAATAGAGTGTCCTGGATTTCTGTTTATTATGATACCCCCCTCTCAGTCCCTGTGTGTATCCTGAACGAATCATTAGCAGATCTGTAGTGTTGCCTTATCACTTACAAACAGGTACAAGTGGAACAAATACTCGTTATTGATCCACCAAAGACTGCCACTGTAGTCACACACACTGTGTTCAGGAAAGACAATGTTCACAATCAATAGCCCTTCCTGCCACCAGCTCCACTGAACCCCACTGCCAGGCCTGAATGGGAGTCTTAATGTGTATGCACAGGTTATTGTGTTTGCGTGTCCGTGTATTTGAATTTGTGTATTCATGTGTGCAAGCGATTATATAAACCTCAATGACACATGGAACTCACAAGTCCATACATCCACATGGACACGTATAGCATGGATGTCCTTTGTAGGTAGAATATTTCATTATGGAATCGAAATAAAGTCACGGAAGTATGCTAGGGGGCGTTGTCTAAGGCTTTCAAATGGCCATAGACTTTCCAGCACCCCATGTCCTGACACCAACATACAGGAAACAAATATGAGCCCTTGTGAGAGGCTGTTGTTTATGGAAGGATATGTATTATAGAGTGCAGAGCACTGTCTTGGAAGGTGCTTGAATCCATCTGCCCCATTGTATGTGTGTATGTGTTTGTGTGTGTGAGAAAGAGAAAGACACGTGATATTCCCCAGTCCCGTCTGATAGTGAAGGGCTAGGTCACCAGTAGAGGTGACCCATAAGGCAGGTGTCAGGAATCAAAGTGCTCAAGTGCTTTCAACTATGAAAGCACTCTATGTACACTTGTGGGAAATTACTGATAACATTGTTAGGGAAAGTGTCGCTCAACGCCTGTGTCTGGATACACCTGTGACTGGGAATACCCCCCCCCCCCCCCCTTATTCAGTCAGACCTTCTTGGAACATGGTGGCAACATCATAGCCCTGAATAGGCCTACATGATAACCAGTTGTCTCAAAAGGGTTGAATTTACAAATCAGATTAGAACATTTCAGCAATTTCCTTTTCCTTCAAAGTCGTCTCCATCTCACTTTTCCTCCGGTACTCAGTCCCTCCTTAAACTCTCCAATGACCTCTTTCTCCTCCATTCTCGCATGTCCTTCCTCTCACCCTTTCAACCATATCCACGCTTTAACACACCCTTGTTATTTCACATCACATCTTGTTCACAGGCAAACACAGAAACGACAGCTGCTGAACACATCGCATCGCAACCCTTTCAAGCGTAATTGCGAGGGACAAATATTTCCACGGTTTAGCCAAGAGAAATAATGATGCTTCTAATCAATGTAATTCTTGGAATGGTTGAGTGAAATTTTAACTGAATGGTCTCAGACACTTTTAGTTAATAGATATTGTATGGCCATATTTAGCGGACAGGATTTTAGCAGAAAATCGATAATGACAGCATGGACAGGCTCAGAGATAAAGGTAATTACTTGAATTATCCAGGAGTCCAGTTGTAACATGTGAATAAATAATTATATTGCAATGCCAAACTGCTATCTCTAAGTGTATGTACTTTACATTTAAGTCGCTACTATTTGGAAATTAAATGAATGTTGTCTGCAGAAAATACAAAACAACCACTATTATAAAACACATTTTTGCTCTTCAATCGACATCAATGTATTTCAGTCCACTGAAAACCAATGTGAGATACTGTACTCACTGCACATCGAGTAATAGAGGAATCTGACAGATTGAATATTAGCAGTTAGGAGTGTTGTCCCTTACCCACAGTAATATCTCAGTTTATCTCACCCATTCTCCTTGTTGACCTTCAGTGATTTCTATCTAATGTTCCAATCTAAATAAAAAGATTGAAACGTAACAAAGGGCAGAGCATTTCCTTATTGAGTGGAACATTGAGTTTTAGTTAACTCTTCTCAATGTGAAGGAGAGAGAGAGAGAGAGAGAGAGAGAGAGAGAGAGAGAGAGAGATGGAGTGTGATTGGGGGAGGTTTAAGGTTACAGGCTAATTTCCCTGTCGTTACCTGCCGACTGCTTCAGGTCCGGCCCTCTCTGTGTTTTTCAACAGGGAACAGTACAATCTGTTATACTGTAATGATCACTAGCTCTTCCTCCACCAAATGATTACCTGTAATTACGTGTTTTCTCCCCCAACCCTGCCTTGCCCTCTCTCTCTGTCTCTTTCTCCCTCTCTGTCTCTCTGTCTATCTATCTCTCTACCTCTCTCTCCCTTCCCTCTCTCTCTCTCCTGGGATATTAGCCTAACTGGCTGTTGTGAAGCAGAGAGGAGGTGTGTGGGGAACAAGGCAAGCTTTTATGGACTCCCCGCCAATGGCACTCCACGTGGCTCCATTTAGAAATTATAGGGTCCCCTTGCTTTTGAAGTCTCTGTAAGCGTACCCTCCTATTTACGAGATGGCTATGTACTTAAAGGTCACAGATTGATCAAGAGGTCCTAAAGATGGCCTTTTCACTGAAAGCACCGCAATACTCTCGCTTCCACAGTCTGAAATGAAAAAAAAATAGATAAAGTGCATCTCTTTACCAAAGTCAGACATATTCAGACTTTAATGCACCATTCCACTTACCTCAGAAAATGCCACAATTTAAGAGGGAATTTACTTTAAGGACAGCAATCTTTTCAATACTTTTTAGCTATTTTTGTAAGCTCAGGATATAGCTTATTTTATTTAGTATCTATGCATACTGGTAGGCCAGTCCTAACATTCAGTTTTGATGATATTGCGCTCTCATTTAAATTGAGGGCAATGTTGTAAACCAAACAACACCAAACACTGTAAAAAGATACATGTTCATCACTGCTCTAAAGTCTGAGAGAAAACATATTTACAGTATTATGACATAATGACCTCAACTGGGTTTCAATTCAAAGTCTCTTGAGAATTATAGCTTTTGTAAAAATCTGTACTTACTGAACAATTGAATGTGCAAAATAATAATAAATAATTTATGATAGTTAACTGTTCATTGCAAATCGGCTAAAGACATTCCACCTTAGTTAAGTACTTATAGAAAGTAATTAAGTTCTTTATGCTTTTCTCTATATTGCAGTATAAAGCAGTTAAGTATCCTTAAAATTCCTCAGGCAGAACCAAAATAAGCCTATCCAGCCTGCGATATAAAAACGGACTTTCTTAGGGTATACGGCCTATATTTCCTAATACAGGGGGCTACTGCATGTATTTCCAACACAATCTCTCACTCAATTTGTGCAATTATGTACAAAAAGTATTTCAGCAGATTTTGTGTGGCTTAATTCATGTGAAAAGACACAAATGTTGTGCTACTTAATTCATAGGAAAAGACACGTTTTTGTGTGACTTCATTCATAGGAAAATACATTTTTGGGGGGCAAACTTCGGCACAATCTTTTGAAAGTTATTAGAGCAATGCATGATGGGCAATGGTGTTCTCCATTTTCCGTGTCCCACATTTATTTATATATATATAAAAAAAATGTGTTAACAACCTAATATTGTTAATTAACTAGGTTGTCAGCAAAATAATTATAAAATACTAGTAGCCTTATGTTTTTTTTTATATATATCAAGTCCAATACTGTTATCTTTGCTTGTTTTCACTGAATTCTTTGGGATGCTGTTGTAGTCAAAAAAGGCAATTTTTTCATGCAACAGTAGGCCTACACGATTTTCTTCATAACGCATTTAATACAAGGCTCCACTTTTTCGTGTACAATGCACAATTTCTTTCAAGGCTATGTTGAATTTTATGACGGTTGCCAAATTGGAGAAAAAAATTCAGATTTCGTATGTATTTTTTTTGTTGTTGGTGGTATGGAATAAGGTATTTGATTGGGGAATGGGGATACATTTTTATGATGGGAAATTATAATGCATACCATAATACACACACACACACACACACAAACACTTACACACATATACACACACTCACTTTGTTTGTACTTGACTTGACTTTTTTATGAATAATATTTTATAAAATATTTGAATCTAGTTATCATGTATTCATTATCTTTAGCTGGTTAAATGTTTGTAGTTTGCATGTTTCAGTAATGGTTAAATAGTCGTAAATCTCTGCTTGATTTAGCTTTTGGTATATGTGGCATTTTTATACATATTCTGTATTTCCACTGAAGAAAGCAATATTTAATCAACACACTACTGTAAGTAAATGGACACTACCTGCTATAAAACGGAAATTGCTCTCTTTAAATAAATGGTGTGAAATGCTCAGTCATTCGGCTATTGCTTTCACAGCCCTATAATAATGATACGTGCTATATCACCTTAAAAAGGGTTTATTTACAATCTCGGGTGTATACCATGGTGGGAAAAGTGGTATAGGAGAGTCTGACATATAACCCCTAACTTGAGTTCAGTCTTCACCAATGAAAACCAAGACAGGCCTAGCTTCATCCTTCATGACTGGGAAAGGCCAAGATTCTAGGCCATAGAAAATCCTACATTCATTATATTAGATCAGAACAGCATGGATCAACAGGGATTCATATTACTGGTTTGCATCCTAAAAAAATGATATTTGTGTTTAGCTGTGTAACACACTTTGATTATTTGTCTACCTATATGATGTGGACCATTGTCAGGTTATTAGATAGCTTCAGTAACAAAAAAAACACCATGGTTGTAATAACACTTTAAACAGCTAGTTTGTAAATGTGTAGAATGTGCTTGTTTTGGGTCCACACTGGTAAGTTAAATTATGTCAATTAGACAGTCACAGAGGATTCAGGGCATAGCACTTGCTATTCAGCTTCAGGCAACTTTGATGTACGGCTTGATCACACCTGTAGTGACTACTTCTATCTGTCACACCCATCGTCGCTTATCCATTGTTCACTAGATAGATCAATGTAATTAAACCCAACACAATGTTGAAAAACAGAATGCTTCCCACCACTAGATCACATAACTAGATGTGAGCTGGATGTGATCCCAATGCTGGCACCAATGTACCAGATGAATGTGAAAGCTGCAGCAGGGACTCTAACCAGGGCTCATACGTGGAAAATTGAGATCTAACGGCAGTTGCCATTAAAGCCTAGTAGGCCTCTGGGCAGAGGCAGCAGGACTACAATGCAGGCATATGCCTTTTTACAATAGCCTAAGTATATAATATGATTGACACGACTGTAATAATCATGAAACGGCCTTGGAAGTGCCATGAGCGTAGGCAAACGTAATTCATTATTTTACATTAACCTGTTTAACTGCATTGATATGGCTTAATTGATCACAGTCCAGACTCGTTATAGTTGCAAATACCATGTAGTTGCACCAGGGGAATTTAAACCAAACAGATTTTGTTTGCAGGTCTTCTGTTTCCTCACATTTATTGATTCATTAATTTCACATTGTGAAAATGTATCCCCATTCCCCAATCAAATACCTTCATCGATCCCCACAACATTTTTAAATACTGCTTCTACTCTAGTCTGGTAACCTTTATCAGATCTGACATTGCACCATTATCCCAAAGTATAAAGCAAAAACAAACATAGAAAACAGCGTTGTCATTAATAAAAAAATACTTTTATATTGTATTTCAGTGACAACCTTGGTTTATTTACAATAATGTGTTGTTAAAAAGTTTTTTTTTAATATAAATAAATTTGGGACACAAAAAAGGCAGTCTAGAACACTATTTCCCAAAATGCACTGCTCCAATAACTTTCAAAAGATTATTCCGTAGTTTGCCCCCCCAAAATGTGTTCTCCCATGAATGAAATCGCACAGAAATGTGTGTCTTTTCCTATGAATTAAGTCACACAACATTTGTTGTATTTTCACACGAATTAATCCACACAAAAGTGAACAGAAATGCATGAAGTTTGCTGAAATACTTTTTGTACATATTTACACGAATTCAATGTGAGATTGTGTTGGTATTTCACAATGGTCTGACAGTGCCTAGCTTTCATACAACCCTGTAATGTTATCCCTTGATTCAGTGTGTTTGTCTAGTGGTCGTTCACTCAGAACGGCAATGCATCAGGACCAGACATGGCTGTATAAAAGCACAGGGCCTAATTTATCACAACGCCCCATACAGTAGTTGCTCTATTATTATTGATAGCCAGTGCCTTTAGCCTGTCTATTTATTAGCCGATCGGGGATGGATGGGAGAGTCCTGGGCGGTGTGGCTGTTGCCATTTTGGCCCTGGTGCTTTTAACATGCATGCCAGGAGCGCTCGTGAGAAAGCTTCATGGCAGCACCAGTGTGGCATATTTTATTGATCGCGGCGTCGGCTGATAATCTGACGCATGTCACAACGTTATGAGGGTCAGGGCGATGGTGCTAATGAAATTGTTTGGGAGAGATGGATGTTGTTTTCTACAACATTAACCTCGCAAATGGCTGTCACCGAGCAGCTTTTCTCGCATGGGTGATGCCTCACCAAAATACCCCTCCACCCCCCAGCCATCCCAGCACCTCCTCCCCCCGTCAGCCGGCAACTCAGCCAACTTTCTCATTGTTGACATTAACATTAAACACAAAAGCCCAAACCATTAAAATGACAGTATTTATACACTATGCTAAATGTAGTGTGGCGTGGCTGTGGTCCAAATAAATGAAAATCTTATTAACATCACGACAGCGCTTGTGGCAAAATGCTGAGTGATTTGAAAAGTGTCACGGCTGTCTGCGAGCTGCTGACAGATGAACTAAAGATGATGCAAAGGCCTGGATAGGAAGCAGGGGAATGACTGCTACGGTACAGGCTGGAGTCTAACCCAAAAAAATGACTAATCTTACATAATAATGTCCTCATGTGTCTTTATAAGGGTGGGCCTGGAGCATGCTGACAGCCTCGGCCAGTACGGTCTATGAAGCCCCAATAAGAATGTTACGGGTCCTGAGGTACATCCTATCAGAACGTGTTCTATATCTAATCTGAAAGCTACATCATCCTCAACAACATCAATGACAATGGCTATCAGACCGCCATTACCACAACCACCAAAACCGTAGCATTCTATGCTATGTGAGTCACCATCACCACCAAAACTACTCCTATAGAACTATTTACGTCAGAAAACAACGGGTCCAAGACATCTCACACATTAACAGGCTGAACATGACCATGGTGATGGGTCTCTGCTGACATTGGCTGCCGCATTGTTTTAACTTGGTTGGTAATTAAGAGCTGTAGTCAATAGGAGAGGATGGATGGGTGGAGTGTGTGCTGGTTATAAGGCCCAGGGGAGAACTGGGAGGTGAGAGGCCATGCCAGACTCCATACATCCACTCTACTCACCACCCAATGGCTAGCTAGTCTACACCAACACACACAACCTGAGATTTCCACCTATCAATTATTCATAACATTATATTATACATCTTCATCATCAATATAATCATAATAATCATACATGATAATACAGTGTGTGTGTATGTGTGTGTGTGTTTCTGTCTCTGTCGGTGTGTGTGTACATAGCAACTGCAACATACATGGTCACACCCACACATGCTCCGCTTCCCTGACCCTGGAAGTGAAATCAGGTAAGCTAAATGTGTTTTAACATGGCAGATAGAGAGGTGCTAAGACTCTGTAAATGGCTCCCTCTACTAATCATTTCTGCCGAAGCGAGGGAAAAAGGGAGAGATAAATGTTTGAGTGGAGAGGTTGAGGGTGACTCTTTCACCCTCAGCCTGAAAAGGAGCTCCAATGACAGGCTAGAAGTGGGTCTGACTGGGCTTTGAAAACGCTGCCTCTCCTCTTCTCTAGGCCTTAGCACTAATGCATCCAACTCAAAGGCCTAGAACGAGGGGAGAGAGGGATGAGAGTGGGGTGAGGAGAGAGAGGACTGGTGCTGCCGAACACAAAGAGCTCCAAGGTGTGCTCTCGCTATTCAGTAATTGGCAAAAGAAGCTTCATTTCACTCCGTGATTTCCTGTCTTTTTACCGGCTTTGACAGTCCTGATGCTTTTAATAGGGGTTTGAGTAGGGGCTATTCTGTGAGCCGAAACCCCCACCCCCTCAAACACCAACCTGCCTGGATGTTTTACACTCCAGCCCCCCAGCCCTCCTCTCCCTCGCTTTGGAAAATGAAAAAGAAAAAGCATTAACCATATTCTTTCTGTCATTCTCTCTTTTGAATACCACAAAACCCCTCTACCTTTAATCATTTCTGGATCAGACTCACTCCAAACAAGCCTGGCCAATTTCTACATTCAATTACTCCCTTAACAACATCAAAAAAGAGAAAGGATTTGGGTATAGTGAGGAAAGAAAGAGTGTGAGAGGGAGAAAATTGTGAAGCATCTTCACCCCCCCCCCCCCAAAATGCTCTGAATGCGCCGAAAGGCTTTTTAATGAAAAAACAGTAATCTAAAAGATGGTTCCCGACTATGACAAAATGTTTGCCCTCTCCTCCGTCGCCGGGAGCTCTCCTCTCTCTCCCCAGATGTGTCGTGGGAGAGGCAGAGGTGAATAAAGGCTTGGAGAAATGGGCCTACAAATTATTACATTTCCACCGAATGCTGCTTTCATTACCAAGGAAAATATATCAAAAGGTACTTCACTCCGAAAGGTATTTTAATAATACATTACTTTCCCAGTAACTACTCTTAACCTTTAGATACAATGCATTTTGGATGAATGCAGCTGTCAAGGCTAGGGGTTATATTAATGAGACATCCAACTCTTATTTACAGTTGTCTGTCTGAGGGAGAGGGGGTTTCTGGATCTGTTGCTAGCCGTAGCCTGCATAATGCAACCATACTTTCTGGGCTCATACTACTACCAAGTTCAAACCCCAAACAGTGCATGCCTGGATGTCAGTGACAGAGGGAACTGCTTTTCCAATATTTTCATATTCAAATATGCGCACAGGAAGAACATTAAAATAGGTCACTTTTTTCTAAACTTGCACTCAAGCCATAAGCACGGGCTTAATGCTTGTCCTATTTCTCGTCATCATACAAATTGCCTGTGTTGTTCCAAATGCTCGCCAGTAGATACAAATCAAGTATGAAATGTGTGAACACCAACAGAGGTCAATAAAGCATGTCTACAGTTATAATGTGATTGATTTTTCTCTCCAGCTCTTTCCATATGGGATTCTGCTGTGCGCACATTGTCGATGATTACACAAAAACTGCTGATGGTTACTCATAATGGCTCCGGGTGAGCACTTTAGTTTGTCTCTCTCCTCATCTGTTCCCCTCATTTTCTCTGAGCCCGCTGATGGTCGGAAAGGTCAGCATGACATCCATGTATCCCAGAGCGGTCTCTCTGTCTGCTGTTTTGATGCTCCAAGAGCCTCTTCTGCATTGGCACTCTCCAAAAGCCCTCATTATATCAGTAGCGCTACATTGGCTTTGGGGTCGGATTATGAGCACAGGACGGCTGCTTGTCTAGGGTCCTCTACTGACAAACAAATATCTTTGGCTGCTAGAGGAAATGCAAACAGTAAACAGTGAAAGTAAACAGGTACATGTTAAACTCTCTTGTATTCATATGAATGCTGTTGAACCTTCATAGGAACAATCACAGGTATACAGCCAATATAAATATAACCTATTATAGGATTTGTATAAATTAGTGGTGCATTCAAATCTAGGCTGTATCACATCCGGCCGTGATTGGGATTCCCATAGGGCGGCGCACAATAGGCCCAGCGTTGACGGTTTGGCCGGGGTAGGTCGTCATAGTAAATAAGAATTTGTTCTTAACTGACTTTCCTAGTTAAATAAAGGTTATATACAAAAGCACGGGGAAAGTGTTGCTTCGGTCCCCTAGTCTGCCTCTGCTTTTGAATGCACCGCTAACTGACACTGTGTTCGATGGCATTGCTACATTCTCCAAAAGTATTATACTGAACAACGATATAAAACGCAACATGTAAAGTGTTGGTCCCAGGTGTCATGAGATGAAATAAAAGATCCCAGAAATGTTCCATACGCACAAAAAGCGCTTTTCTCTCAAATTTTGCGCAAAATTTGTTTATATCCCCGTTAGTGAGCATTTCTCCTTTGCCAAAATAATCCAGCCACCTGACAGATGTCGCATATCAAGAAACTGAATAAACAGCATGATCTTTACACAGGTACACCTTGTGCTGGGGGCAATAAAAGGCCCCTCTAAAATGTGCAATTTTGCCACAGATGTCTCAAGTTGTTAGGGAGCGTGCAATTGGCATGCTAACTGCAGGAATGTCCACCAGAGCTGTTGCCACAGAATTGAATGTTCACTTCTCTACCATGAGCCGCCTCCAACGTCGGACCTCCACACCTGGCTTCTTCACCTGCAGAATTGTCTGAGACGAGTCACCTGGACAGCTGAGGAAACTGTGGGTTTGCACAACCCTAGAATTTCTGCACTGTCAGAAACCGTCTCAGTGAATCTCATATGTGTGCTCGTCGTCCTCACCAGGGGCCTCAATTATAAAAATGTTCTTTGATTTATACTTGAACTTAGTCGTAAGGTCATTTCCAACTGTGTGCTTACGTTGGATTCATAAAAGATACTGAGCATAAAAAACCTTGCATATGCAGGTTTCTAAGCCCATTTGTAATTTACGCACCTGTGATCTATAAATCTCAAATGAACTTAAAATTGACGGCACCAGAACATGCCTTACAATCATCAATTTCCCCTTATAGAATGCTAGCACAAATGAGAGTTTAGTCAGGAATAGCCATGGACCAAAAGAGAAAATAAAACATTTTAGAAGACAAGATCACGGAGATGGTAGAGGAGATTGAAGACAAGCAACACGTATTATTTGGTGGACTAAATAGTGGATTTAGCTAAACAGGTAGCTTTGGAGTGTGTCGCCACTGCAGTGAGCGAGGTGGGGCAGCAAGACAGAACTGTGGCTGATGTGAAAAAGAAATGGTCTGACATTAAACTGCAAGGGATAAAAAATAATATCCATACATAACCAGTAGGAAAATCACCTACGTCAAGTCTAGACTTTGTGTAGAGATGAGATCATTTCCACATCAAAGTAAGGTTTTATAAATAACTACTTATACATAGTTTTCTGCGTAAGTCATACTTAAGAACAAAATTGATCGTAAGTCCATTTTATAAGTGAGGCCCCAGGGTCTTGACCTGATTGCAGCTCAGCGTCATGAATGACTTCAGTGAGCAAATGCTCACCTTCGATGGCCACTGGCACACTGGAGAAGGGTGCTCTTCACGGATTAGTCCCGGTTTCAACTGTACTACAGGCACAAGCTACGGACAACGAACACAATTGCAATTTATCGATGGCAATTTGAATGCACAGAGATACCCTGACGAGATCCTGAGGCCTATTGTCTTGACATTCATCCCCCACCATCACCTCATGTTTCAGCATGATAATGCTGGGTCCCATGTCGCAATGATCTGGACACAATTCCTGGTAGCTGAAAATGTCCCAGTTCTTCCATGGCCTGCATACTCACCAGACATGTCACCCATTGAGCATGTTTAGGATGGTCTTGATCGACGTGTACAACAGCGTGTTGTGGGACAACATTCCACAGGCCACAATCAACAGTCTGATCAATTCTAAGGAGATGCGTCACGCTGCACGAGGCAAATGGTGGTCACACCAGATACGGACTGGTTTTCTGATCCACTCCCCTACCTTTTTAAAGTATCTGTGATCAACAGACATATATCTCTATTCCCAGTCATGTGAAATCCATAGATTAAGGGCAGATTAATTGATTTAAATTGACTCATTTCCTTATATGACCTGTACCTCAGTGGAATCTTAGAAATTGTTGCATGTTTTGTTCAGTGTATTGGTTTGCACAACACCCCAGGTCATTTGAAAACAAGCTAAAAGTGAACCATCTCTTTAATACCTCATGAATCTGTGCAGTTGTTGTTTATTTATTGAAAGGTGGACAAAAGCAAAGAAGGGATGAAGAAGCAAGAAATGTGTGTCTTTTGGCAACATAAACCATGTTTTATTAGAAGGGCTGCATTGTACTGTAGGGTAGTGAAAAGGAACAAAACAAATAGACCTCTGTAACATCTGTGTATAAGTGACATTTACACATCTACCCAGTGTGCTCTGCTCTCTGATAAAATGAACGTTAACAAAAAGAGAACAAAGGTACCCGCTTTTAAACACATTCATTAAATGTAGATGTTCCTTTTAAGCTTTTAAACAAGTACTTCATTTCCCCTTTCTTTTATTCCATTCAAATATATTTGTACCATGTTCTTCTCGTTGTTCTTTGAAATAAATAAATCCCGTCCAAATGAATGTTAACACTTCTGAAAGAACAGGGCTGCAGCCATTAATGTGGATGTTAGCTGGCAAAGTCGCTAATGGACGATGCTAATTATTTGCAGGGTGCGGAAGCTTTACAAAGAGAAAGGATCGATATGTAACACCAGCGCACTCCACTCATTCATGCGACTCGGATGATGACATTCGCTTGGAGCATGGCACTAGACAAGGGGGCATTATAGGAGGGGAGGATGAGGACCAAGTGCGTTCTGCTCTTTCATTTCCACGATGTGCAGGCTCAAAGAGGATACCTAATGGCTCGATAAAGGCTTGACGGACCTGAGGCGAGGAGAAGAGCTTGTGCGCTGGTGTATAAAGGCTGACAAGAGAGCCTTGCTCCCATTGAACCTGTTTGATGATAACAGATAGTTGGACAGAAAAAGAGAGGAGGAGGACAGAAGGAGAAAAAAGCTTACTCCCATCAACTTGTTAAACAGTAGGCTGTATAGTAAAAATATCTGTATTTTGGGATACAAAATACAGTTTGTCAAATCCTGTTTGAATACAGTTTATATACACAGTATTTCTTGGTTACCATCTTCTTTACTTACACCTATATATTTGTTATTACCTACGAGAGTAAGAATACTTGCACTAGCCACCATTGTCCAGGCTACACCTTAACCAGGCTTGTAATAGTATTCTCCGTATTGTGATCAGTAATACAAGTTTCAAAGGCCAACCGTAGATGTGGGCATAGGGCCAGGCAGGCAAGTGAACATTCAACCTAAACATCTGAACAGGTAACAGGATCCTCCACAGCTCTGGGGGTAATTTGGCCAGGACCTGGCACACTTTCTTTTCGGCAATATCCTGCTCTGCCCCACTCCTCCCTCCCTCTCCGAAGGGCTTCATTGATCTACTGTCTGGTGAGCCCTGTGTCTCCAATCCCAGGCTAATTCCAAGAGAGATTGGTTTTCCCTTGTTACCTTGTAGTTGGGAGTCCTGTTCCTGCCCTTTCCCAGTCCCCCCCCCTTCCAAATGGCACCCGGACGCCCGACAAGGACCCCTTTGTCCCCTAGCAAAGCCCAACATTTGATGTGCCTTCTAAACTGTGACTAAATCACGGTGCATTGCTAAATTGCATGTCAGGGCAGGTTTCTTTGTTAGATGCTTCCTGTTTCCTTCACCACAGACATAAATTCTGATCCAACTGATCCCTATGTCTGAATTATACCATCTTTCCTTCACTGCTGGAATAGTCTACATTCATTTTGAGAGGTGCTCAACTACAGAAAATATCTGAATATATATGTAAAAATAGATTATATTAAATAGATTAGGATGGCCACATGATAACCTCGTCTCATTGATACCATGGCAAACCCTGGTAGGAACAAACAAAAACACATTCATACATACAGTACATACACAGAAACATACTATTTGTCCTGTCTCAGAAAGAGACTTAAGACAGACAATAAAACCGGGACACTTTTTTTATTTTGCTCCTCCATTCACCACATCCAGCAATAACCCTTCAAGAGCTATCTCCACAAAAGTTCCACTGATTCGTATTTTCCTTTCATTGTGACCGCTGGACAGGACAAACAGGCAAGTCGGGGAGAACATTTCATTTCCATATAAAAAGTGTCCATTGAAATATGCAAGTGTCCATTCGGATACAAAGTGCAATGGTTTTCATCTTGATGCTTCAACATTGTTCAAAGTGCTCTGTAAATGACCTCAACAAAACACTGTAGGTAGAGTGATATTCACTCCATTGTGATTCTAAAGGGGAATTAATAGATTGCCAGTGTCTGAGCACTCGGGTCTTGGAGGAAGTTAATGCAACAATGAAATTGAATCTGTAGAAGCCTCCTTCAGTATCTTATTTTCCCCAGCTGGCATTATGTCCATTCTTCCTCACCATCACTGGAAGAAGAAGAGGTTTTGGGGTCGTGCTGTTCATGTGCACTCAGGATTGATGCTCAACGTGATACAGGCTACACACCTATGGGGTCAGCCACGTTTGTGGTTTCAACAGAGAAAATGTGGTTAGTTGGTAAAATTGTCTTTCACTCTTCTGATAAATTGGACTGTACATAAATTGCAATAGACATTTAGTATGGAGGACATCATAGGAGAACTCAGAATAGATGTCTGAGGGACTCTAGGAGCCTGTGGGCCCTCCATGCTTTTGATTTAGACCTCCTTTCATGGGAGCCGACTGTCCTGTACCAAACCTTTCAACCAACATACTGTTCTCTAACACCCAAATCTCTGATCTTACATTTGGGACCAAAGAGCTGGCGTGGTAAAATCACATAAAATAATAATATTTCAGTTCCAGGTTACAAGATGGAGTTCCCATTCAAAAAGATCACATCAGGACATGAAAGCTTTTTTTTTATCCAGCTCCACTCTTGTTCGCCTGAAGCACTGATGTTCAGATGGGAGTAACTCAATTTGAGACAATCCAAGTCCTTGGTAAATGGAGTAGTGAGCTGTTAATGCTACTCAAGTGGGCATAACAAAGTACTGAAGAGGTATAAGACACAGGAATAAAAGATTACAGCCTTTCTTGGATATGCTGAATGAATGGAGCTCTCTAAGATAAGCTTTATGCAATATAACATGGACATGGACAACACATTAGCAAGTTATGGCTATTCAACCCCTTACTAAAAGAACAGAAAGAGAACTCTGCAGTATATCATTCCCAATGTTGAACATAGGTTTCATAGATGTTTTTTTGGTGATGAAATGACAACTACAAGCATCCCTCAAGACTTGAATGGATCAATACTTCAGCTTTACATCTCCTGTTGACTTTGCATAGTATTTAGTCAGTCGTCATAATTAGCAACGCAACATCTAATGAAAAAATAAGTTGAAAATATGCTATGCTAATATCACTGTTGAATGTAACTTTTATTCTCTCATAAGAGGTCAGATATTTTAATCTCTCCCAATTAGCACATTAAACACAAAGTGCTACAGAACCGAGCAGCACTGGAGCAAACAAGCAAACTGATTTAATTGGTAATTAATTAATGCTTTAAAGTGCTGGCAGGCACTGCAATTGTAATTCAAAACAAGATAAAATTAATCACATTAATTGCTAGGAGAGAAATGTAGCATTAGCATAATTGAGGCAGAGAGGATTAAAGGCCAGTGTGATGTAGGGGGCATGAGTAGTCACTAATTCTCAGTGGAGGAAATTGTTTGTTATTTTAATCAATTCGCTACTGTATTTTTTATTTGAATATGCAGTTGTCAGATAATATCGTCTCTGAGAGTTCAGGAGTGGGAGCTTGAGGTGAGTTTAGAGATATCCTAACCAGAGATATATCCACACAAAACAGATGCTCACAATGGAACCAAGGAGCAAATGGGTCTATAATAAGCTGCACTTGATCCAATTTCTCAGATTTGAAAGATTGTCAACATTATTGTCAACATTATCATTTTGCATTTATTTCCAGTGACCCAAAATGTCCGGTTCCTTCTTGTCTTTACGAGTCCCAGTGCAGGTATCGTAACCCTACACATCTAGAAACATCTTTCCTGAACATGGACTTGACTGTAATAGTAATTGAGGAGAATGTATCTGTTGCCAATGTAGTGAGAGCTGCATTAACTGCAGAAGCTACGGAACATTAACTGCTACCAAAAGGAACTTCCAGATGGATTATATTCTAATGGCATCATTATACGCTAAATTAAAAAGCGGGTAAATGTAAATGTAAAAATGTTAATGACTTGAAAAACCTACATCTCTCAAGCTTGAGCCGTCTTTAGTGGGGCCTCCGACACGGAGAAGGGGAGTTGTACTGCAGCGTTAATCATAGGTTAATTAAATAGTAATGAAGGAATGAATAGTACAGTAGGGTGGCAGTAAGCATCACACTTCGTTATGTTTAACACACCAGATACAAGAATGCATGTGAGTGAAACGGCGCAGTCCATTAGCCTACACTATACATTAGAGATGGTAAGATTTGTGTTTTCACAAAACAATGTAAAGATGTAAAGTTATGAATATGTATGAGCCCCTGTCATAGATAGCTTTCGCTCACAATCAGTCCATGCTCTTTCTACTCTAAACACGTTTTATTCAAGCCATGGTGTTCATACTGGACCGTCAGAGATGTTTCTCCTAACTGCAGATCTAGAAGAAGAATGTAGACCAAAGTGCAGGACACCTCATTCTCAGATCCATCAATACATCACTACAGCTGTTACAATTTCTGTATCTGCAATCAAAATACCAGCCTCCTATATTAGTAGTTCCTTTATAATAAAGGTTTAATTCAACCATGACCTTGGTAATCTCTCCCCTAGTGCTGAAATACAGAGACATGGTTCAAAAACATAGGTACATAGATGAATGATAGATCTCCTTCATAGAATAGATTAAGGAAGTAACGTAGATGTGGACACACAAAAATGGGACTATGGAAACAGACTGGGGGTCAGCGGGGTCACAACTCTGACTGAGACCTCCTGACCCCTGTCTGAGCCCCCAAAGACACGCATGGCCTTAACCTTTACCCCTCCACAAGCTGTTGGGGCCAGGGTCACCTACGACCACTGTCTCTGTAAGGTCTGCCTCTTCACTGGATCGATCAGGCACGGAGAAGGAGGGAAGACATCCTTTAGTATGGTGCAAGTGCACACAGAGGTCATTGGATCACACTTTGCATCTCCTCTGCCTTGTGGTACACTCTTAGAAAAAAATGGGTTCCCAAAGGGTTCTTCGGCTGTCCCCATAGGAGAACCCTTTTTGCTTCCAGGTAGAACTCTTTTGGGTTCCATGTAGAAGGTTCTACATGGAACTCAATAGGGTTCTACCTGGAACCAAAAAGTGTTATTCAAAGGGTTCTCCTATGAGGACAGCCGAAGAACCCTTTTAGGTTCTAGAAAACACCTTTTTTTCTAAGAGTGAATGGACTAGTCTATACACTGTGAGATGTTTCAGTGCCTAACTCTAATAACTCTGTTTTAAAGGGATAGTGCAAGATTTTGACAATTAAGCCAACTAGCAATGTGCAATGACTGTACGTTTCCAGGTACAGCTAGCATGCTGCAGTTAATTTGATAATATTATATGCCATTTTGTTGACACTTTTATCCAAAGTGACTTACAGTCATGCATGCATCCATTTTCCGTATATGTGGCCCCAGCGGGAATTGAACCCAAGATCCTGATGAGGACCAGTGGTGAGGACCAGTTCCTCCTATTTGTTTTGCTTCTCTCTGTAGCTCAGAAATGTCATGCATACTATATACATAAAAAATCCTTGGCGAGGTAGAGATGTGAAAAGATTGCAGCTACACATGCCATCTCCCCAATCTGGGGTCCATATTCCAGAACTATCAACTAAAGTAATACTGGCTGTATTTTGGAGAGAAGAGACTGAGTGTTCTGGATTGATGTGAGAAGGGTCGGCAGCTCTCACAGTTCTGAAGAGGGCCGAAAGAGAGGGAGTTTGAGCTGATCCCCTCTAACCTGGTAATTAAAACGAGAGTCTCGCCAAAATGCCATTATCAAAACAACTCTCCTAAACCTATTTAAAGTGACTTATTCCCAACACACAGTGCGGCTAATGTAACTGAGCAACTCTTGTAACAATAATTATTACCAAAGTTCTCTTTCACATATTCATTATAATTACATTGTTAGCTTAATCTATATTTTTCTGTGTTTTTTCCAACTCTCTTATGTCAGTGACTCTACTTCCACTCAATTTGACTCTTTCAACAAATTGAATTTGAATCTGGATATGTTTTTCCTGTAAACTGTAACTGCCGGCCTCCACCACCACATTTCTATGATTTTAACTTTCATCTGGAAGATGATCCTGAATGATGGTGTTGTATCACTCCTTCAGTGTCTCTCCACCATGTTTATTTACCTTGACAAAAGCTTCATTAGGGACCTCCTGCCATCTAGGTAATTGGGCCATTTATTTCAAAGGTATATTTAATGGCATCTCTTTTCTCCAGCACCAGCGTGGATTAAAGTACATCACAATGCTCCTTTCTCACAATTCTCTTTTCTTCATTGTGGAGGTGGTCATTTTTGGGGGAATTATTCCAGTTTTTTCTTTCATCTACAGCATTCGATAAATTGTCTGGACCTTTTTAGTTAATAGTGGTGGTGGCAGTGTTTGTGTGTGTGGTGAGGGGGATATGTCCTCAGTGACTGCTCCCAATGTATTGTAGGGGGGTCATGGCAGACACCCACAAGGCTTTTATTACCCCCCAAAAAACATCAAAAGCTACGTAAGCAGCCAAGGTGGAGAGAAATTACTTTGTGTGTGATTTCTCTCTCTGTCCCTCTCGTGTCTACTCTCTCCTTTATGTCCATAATTGGGGGTGATTATTTTAACAGTGAAAAGGGTAGCAGGTAATAGAGACTGATTAAATGAAATGGACGGCAGCCATGAGACCCTTAAGACACTGCCATCTAATAACAAAGAGTGAACATACATTCCCTACAGGGTCTAGCCACTCACCTTATTTTCCATGACACAGGGCCAGACGCAATTTCATGCATTTATTGTGGCGTTAGTCCTTATATTGACAGCTGTAAACAGTTAAATTGAAGCTTGCAGCATGCCATAGTTGGGTAGAGTGGAGCCGTGTTGTGTTACAATGACAAGACGAGGTCTGCCAATATCACACACGCACGCACGCACACACACACACACACACACACACACACACATCATAATACATAACACAAGAAATTATGTAACATAATTTGAAGACCACAGCCTGACAAAACAGGGATTAGTGTCTGTGTTAAAACCATTTTTGGTATCAAAGAAGCACGCACGAAAACCATTACTGCCAAATACCATGAAATCCTCCTTGTTCATGACTTAACCACATATCACAATGCCAACTACACATATCCAGTTTAAAGCATGTTGCAACAGACGCAATAACATCAGATTTACGGAATAGCTGTATTTTGTCAATGATGCTGCATACATTTTTCACTCTGGTTTCAGCAGAAATTCAATTGCCATAAAAGCTAACATTAATGGCATTTGACCGAGTGGCGCAGCAGTCTATGGCACTGCATCACAGTGCTAGAGGCGTCACTACAGACCTGGGTTCGATCCTGGACTGTATCACAATCGGCCGTGATCCAGAGTCCCATAGGGCGGCGCACAAGTGGCCCAGCGTTGTCTGGGTCAGGGGAGGATTTGGCCGGGGTAGGCCGTCACTGTAAATAAGAATTAGTCTAGTTAACTGACTTGCCTAGTTAAATAAAGGTTCAATCAAAATACATTTAAAAAAACTAATCGTTAGAGAAGGATTTACACAATTAGAATTTCTAGTTGGGTTTTCCAGTTACCTGTTGCATTCTCCATCTTGTAAAAGTTGGATACCTGGAACACTAAGGGAACTACCTATGTTACAACATAGTATCACATAGCCTGCCGTTGGTTTTAAAACCTGGCGTATTTTTCCACCATGAAAACTCCTAAATTAAATCACCATCTGTACGGCTAGCTTTGGAGTGAATTCCAAATGTGATCTTTATTGATGAACTGGGTGTTTGAGAACACAACTGAATAGAGCAACCTATATGTAGGTGGTGGGCCCTAGCCATTATAAATCACATTCCAAACAGTCCTATTAAGTTTCAGACCTGTAGGGGGGAGAGATGCCAGGGTCTTACTGTAACATTCCCTACAGATCCCCTCTAAGGATGTGGGGCTTTTTACCCAACAAAACAACTTTTTCTGCCCAGAGGGTAGCCCGAGCACCACCTCATCCATTAACAGAAGAAAGAAAGAAAGAAACAACAAACATTTATTTACTGTCTGGCCTCCCTGCTGTTGTCACTTCTCAAGCTATTTTGATGATTTATTATTGGCTTGGAGAATCTTGAGTAGAATTGATAGAGTCAGGTTGGCTATGTTGGTATGTTGGTAGGAAAGAGAGTGTGAGCTACATGTGGTTGTGACTAGGGTGGGTTGAGATATAAGTCTCCAACACTAGATTATGGATCTGAAACTCACTGTAAATTCCATAACCAAACATTTAATTGATAAGACCTATGAAACCTTTGAGATATGTTATTTCCCTATCTAATAAGCCAGACTGATATTGAAAATATGATTCCATTTCTCAATTATAATATTCATGTATATAAATGTATGTATATTCCTGTCTATAAACCTTTCCATCAAAAAATGGGTCAGAAAAACAACTAGGAATAATTTGTCCATCTCACGAACCAGAGACAATTACATTTTGTTTTTAAACACAAGAATCCCATTGACAAAATCAGAGCATCTGTCATCTGCAGACTGTGGGTTTAATGATAATATAGCTGTGATTATTCAGAACCGCTGTGGTCCAACGACCACCTGACTTGAGTATGATAAACTGACATACCTCACATATCTGTAAAAATATGTTGTCTCCTCCAACAGTGAATGGAATGGGAAAGAGGAGACATGTCATACTAGAATATTCAGCTGCCCTGAATCGCCCAAAATCATCCAAATATGTGTTAATTTGTAAACCCACGGAAAATAAAAACTGTTACACAAGTATGCCTTGTCTTTATATTACTCTCGATCCAATCTTAATTAATGACAGATTCATAAGAGACTGATGAATAAACATGAGTGGCACTATCACATCTCTTATTGAAAAGACAGAAGACAAACCTAAAGCAAGCCCTTTGATCCTGGCCTGGTTGGCAGGAACATTTGGACAGAGCTGGTTGTGTTGTGTCTGGTGGTGAGAAGCATGTCTGGGGCCGGGCGTGATACACCGTATAAGGTATCTATGGCTTCCAGGTATGGGCTCCCCTGGATTATATGACTAGGTACAGTGTGATACTCTACAGGTATTTGTCATTCTTGTCTTGCTCAAAGCAACATAAGGATTGTACTTTTTTGTTGTTGATAATCCTGAATTCTGTCTCTCCTTTAAAGGTTCTTCTTCTTTCTATTATTGACCTGTTCCTAACCCGCTCCTAACCCCTTCCTAACCATTCCTAACCCGTTCCTAACCATTCCTAACCTGTTCCTAACCATTCCCAACCCCTTCCTAACCCCTACCTAACCCTTTCCTAATTAGCCCGTTCCTAACCATTCCTAACCCATTCCTAACCCATTCCTAACCCATTCCTAAACCATTCCTAACCCATTCCTAACCCATTCCTAACCCATTCTTAACCCGTTCCTAACCCATTCCTAACCCATTCCTAAACCATTCCTAACCCGTTCCTAAACCATTCCTAACCCGTTCCTAACCCATTCCTAACCCATGCTTAACCCGTTCCTAAACCATTCCTAACCCGTTCCTAACCCATTCCTAACCCATTCTTAACCCGTTCCTAACCCGTTCCTAAACCATTCCTAACCCGTTCATAACCTGTTCCTTCAGTAATGAGATAAAATAGATATGGATACTTTACTGTTGGGCATTCCATTTGACTGGCGTCTCTTGCAGAGTGGAAACAACTGACACGCAGCATGTTTCTAGATATAGAGTTGAGGCAAATAGTAGAGAGGAATTGAGAGGACGTGAGGAAGAGTGAAGAAGAGAGGAAAAGACAGGATTGGAAGGGAGAGAGGAGGAAAGGAGAGGTACAGAAAGTGATTATAGGGAAGACAAAGACCCCCCTGTCTAGGCCATGACAACATCCTCTACATCAGGCACCCCCCCTCCCCTCCCCATCCCAAGTTCTCCTACCCCCCCCCACCAAACCAGACAAGGGAATTTCCCCCAACCCCCACCAACCCATCATCCATTTATCCCTCCATTCATCTCTCTTTTCCTACAAATGAATATAATAACAGCTAACAACACAACAAACAGCCCCCTCCTCCATCTCCGCTCCAAACTCAACACTGCACTGTCTTCTGATCAGGCATCTCAAGTGTGTCCCAATGGGAGAAAAATATGCATTTGAATCATGCAAAGAATGCAGCGGGGAAGGTTTGGTGTGGTCTAGTAGTCAACATGCCTGCCAAAGAATTTTAAATTGAGGCTGAGTCAAGACACCCGTTCCAAACCCAGGTATGTGGTGTCACAGACAAGCAAGGTTTGCATTTCATTAGATTATACAGACACTTGGGGACAACCGACCAACTCACAATAGAATTACAGATGAACCACAGAGGTTTACATACCTCAGATAAGCAAGGGTAGAGTTGTTGACAACGTGCCTAAACATTGCCTCGGTCTGGCGCAGGGGACATGAATTAGAGGCCAGACTACACTTTCCAGTGGATCTCCCCATTCTTTCACTTCATTCCTTAGTACATTTTTTGAGTAAGTTGCATATGAAATGTCAATCAACCCTATGGCAATTCAAACCCAAAGCCATGAGCATTTTCTCATAAAACTGTTTCACCAGCCAAGGCCTAGTGAAACGTTTGCCAGGGACGCAAGGAACACTCTCCAGATGTTTCTATAGCTGCATCAACCAATATCAACCTACCAGTTTACCTTCTCTACACTTGTCAAGACCATTTGCACAATCTTCATAAACATTTACCTGGTTTCTTTGTACGGGGTTTTGTCATAGATATTTCTAATCTCTACATTGTGTACCATGAACCAGCCAGAGGCTAGAGAGATAGAGGGGGGGGGGGGGGATATCTGGGATATCTGTCCCAGTCATGAGACAGAGCCCCTGGGGGAGCAGGTGGCATACAAAGGAGTTAGAGCTGACCTAACTAAACACCACTCCTGACCTAGTCAGCTATCTGCCCCCCAGCAGAAGATATTAGGGGAATAACATGGCCGCCTGTCCTCGTGTCCCCCTTCTACTAGTTCACACTCTCCATCTCTGTCATCCAGAGTGTCTTTGTGACATCAACCTTTGGCTCCCTAACAAACGAGCCAGGTTCTCCACTTACTAGCAGCAGTCATAACTCTCCTGTTTTTCACTACCTTTGTTTCACCCCTTGCCCTCGATTCCAGAATTATTGTGAAATGCATCACTGTTTTCCAAGTGTCTTGTAGTTGTTGTTCATTTTACTTCTCTCTCTCTCTCTCTGGTTACCTGATAGCGCTGTTGTGAAGTGATGCTGATGTGAAAGGACATCTGAATTTGGACAGGTCTTACTCGCTGTTGCAAAACTACCAGTCTTGTATTTCACATACAGCATTATTTTTGTTCGTCTTTCTGTTTTTGTTCATCATTAGTCGTAGATGTTGCTTGGCATTTTGTTTAAAATAAGGAATTCCAAAAATCTAGCATGTGTTCTCAATTAATGTAGCTACACAATTAAGATAAAGGTAGATTAATGAATAGACCAAACGTAGATAAGGAACCAGAACTTTTGAATGAGGAAGTGAACATTCACACTTTGACTTCATATACACCAACATTTGTATCATTAATTTTATTATCCAAACGGACAATAGGTTTGTCTCTTAGCTCTGGTCCCTAGAGATGATCGTGGTAAGAGACCTGACATCTTCCACACATGTCTAGAGTTACAACGATGAGATAATGTCACATTCTTCATTTCCTTTACTCCACCCAAACAAACACAGATAACTTCTCCTTGGTTCCCTTGCTTAACACAGAAACATTACCTCAGTACAGTCCTCACTGTCACCAGCTATCCATCTCACCAGACTCAAAACCAGAGAGAAAACCTTCACATTCCCTTCTTTCTTGGAGGATGCCAGGAGAGAAAATGTATGTTGGTGACGGTTGGGTTCCTGACAAGGCACCGGTCATTGAGCAATGACACGTACTTTGTGTTTGCCGAGGACATGTCATCACCTGCATGTTCGCCATTCAATCTGCACCGCCTTTTCCTTGTTAATTTAGACAATGGCTGAATATCAGCGTGCACAGGGCCAGAGTTTTACCTCAAGCCAAAGGTGCTGTGTTACAGGACTGAGGGTAAATCTACACCGGCAAGGACCAAGGGATGGGGACAAGAGGAGGGTGTGTGAGATTCTGGCAGTGAACATACCATTCAACTTGAGAATGTAATCTAGCTTATTTTAATATTTGACTTACCTTTTGAGTGAACTGTAGTTACCACCCAAGACTGTATTTGTTAGTGATAAACACATGGTTGTTGTATTCAATGGCTTTCAGTCCTGTAGCCTTCACCAAGTGAGTGTCTATGTCAATATGTTATCTTCAAAATTAAACTGTTTATGAAAATACATTACATATATCATAAGGCCTTTCTAAGAGGGCCTGGTTACACCCTAATGCAGTGGTCTGAGACTCCTGGTTTACAGGCCACGTCAAGCCTGCTATTCACACTATGCTCACTTGCAAAGTGATGTGTCATTCCTATTGGAATCCAGCCAGAATGAGGATATGCGCCTTGGCATAGATTCTACAAGTGTCTGGAAATCTATTGGAGGGATGCGACACCATTATACCAGGAGAAATTCCATAATTTGGTGTTTTGTTGATGGTGGTGGAAAACGCTGTCTCAGGCGCTGCTCCAGAATCTCCCACAAGTGTTCATTTGGGTTGAGACCTGGTGAATGGCATGTCTGACACACTGATACATTAAAATACTGACGTGCGCACACGCACATGCACACACACACACACACACACATAATAAATAATAATGGCCAACTGGGCATTTTTATACATGACCCTAAGCATGATGGGATGTTAATTGCTTAATTAACTCAGGAACCACCCCTGTGTGAAAGCACCTGCTTTCAATATACTTTGTATCCCTCATTTACTCAAATTTTTAAACATTTTATTTCTGCAGTTACAAAAAACAGATATGCAAAAACACAGCTATTGAAACACACAATTCTGAAAATCAACCTGCAAAAGTTTATGCTAGGAAAAATGATAATGATGGGCGTGGTTTTGAGTGGCTTTGAGCAAATATGAATTTGTAATTTTACTGAACAAGCTTATCTAAATTCAGCTCACTTCGAACAGAGTATGTTAAGTAAAAAAACTTTAACACATTAGCTCAAATTATTGTCCTTTTGAAGTCCCCTCGACTCACAGAATAATGCTGATTAAGCAATTGGTTAAATTGGCTTTTTTTTACAGTGTATAAACTCACCAGTTCCTATTGTTATCAATGACTTTTACATATATGTCCAAATCCCAAATCCCAAACCACCAGGTCATCAGTTGTTGTTCAATGCTTACCTTACGTTCTCCACACAAAATACCCAATCCTCTTATCTTATTGCCATCCATCAGAACATTTGACATCTTAATCTACTAGAAGACACAGTTATAGGATGAATTTCAGCAAGACATAGGGCTACAAACAATTGTGTTTGGGTGGACATCACATTCATTTCCTCTCTGATGTTGACAGAGATGCTTTGACACAGACTGGCTGGCACAGAATTGTGTTTCCTGTTTGACAGAGAAGAAAGAGACATGGTCCAGACACAGGTCTGGGGAAGAGATGAAAAGCAGAATGGGAGAGAATAAACAGTCCTACAAGTGGAGGGTTGAATGAAACTTCCCCATCTACTCCTTTCCTCGTCTCCTCTCCTTCTCATTCATCCACCGCTCTTGTAGAGAAAAGGGTGAGTAAACGCATTGACATATTGCTAGAGTACATTCAATATTCTTTATATTCCCACCATATCAGCTTGAAATTGGAATGGTCTCATGAATGCATAAAATAGATATACATTATATAGTATGTTATAGACCCCCCCCCCTGAAAATATCCTGTGAATGGTGTGGTACCCTCTGACTGATTTTGGAAAAGACACCCATCTCATTAAATGTCGATTTGGAAATTCCCAAACCATGTACTGCTAGGATTACTGTCTGAGCTTTGATTTCTGACACAGTCAGACATATACTACGTGTACTAACAGCGACAATGAAACAGAATCTAGCAGACCTGGGTGGGCTGCACACACGTGCACACACTCATCCACATACGCACATGCGTGTATACACAACCATAGACACACAGACACAGACACACACACACCAACATAGCAACCGTGTGGCTGTTCCCTATCAGACACTCTTAGTATTGCCTCTGTGTCAAAAGCTGCCTCCTCAACCACACACCTGCTTAGCAACATAGCTTTCAATAGCGAACATTCAAAACCCCTCCAAAAACATCTGTTTTCAGCAAACCCCATTAGATGGCTAATCTGCTGTTTGGTGACATGCTTGCAGCAGTTTAAATCAGCAGATTGCCAAAGCTATGACCTCAATCACCGTTCCAACTTTAAAATAGCTCTGCCTTCAGCCTGCCTTGGCTAACAGGAAACCATTACAGCTACCAGCAATTACCATTTCCATCCATCCACACAGTTCCCTATTTTAGTTTAATCTGTTTAAGTGCATTTTCTGTGCGAGGTTAAAATATGAATCCCTTCCCCCTCTCCTCTCTTGAATAAGGCAGGGTTTTCTGGTCGACTTGAGAGCACAATTTACGACTGATTTAATTTGGCCTTCGCAAACATTTCTAATGACATTACCCCCAGTGCATATACTGACTGCCTCTCCCTCTTATTCCATTAACTCCTAAATCGGGTTTAAAGACCATATTGATGCTGGATGCTATTATGGGTGATTATCAAAACAACAGACAATGGGGCAAAGTGTCTACTAACTGGTTTAGCTGTAATTTCACGTAACTACAACAGATGGGAATGCTACAAATTATAAATCAAGCTTTTCAATGCTGGCGGACCGCACTGTGTTCTCGCTCATTCGGTCCACTGCTGTGAGGAAATAGACAGCATCTATAAGCCAGAAGTTTTTTTTTTACCAGAACCTGCAGTGTTAAGGTTGAGAAATGGGGGGTTGCTTTGTGTGAAATTGTGGACCAAAAGACAGACAACAGAATAATATATAGTGTAATGAGACCATCTTCGAGTAGTTCATCCTGTAATATTATATTTTCTGAATAACATTTTTGTGTGTGTGGTGATGTAACCCAAAGCAAAGCTAATGTGGATGGGTCCTGAGCTGTGATTTGTCTAAACTATGGAAAAAGGAAAGGTGTTGTTAAACATCTATTGAGCAGTTTGACAGGGACAAATGACTCCTGTCCATCTGTATACATGCTTACAGCTGTCTGCCACGTAGTGACTTGGTAATGATTGTGTTATTAACCTTGGAAGCCCTCGCAAACTGTTATTAACTGTTCAGGAACAGGATGGGGCTCAAACTGTCTCCGCTCCCTGTCGCTACCGGCTCACACAACGCCTTGATTCTCCCTGGCTATCCGTCACTGTCAGAGATGGCACCATGGCAGTTAGGATGGAAATGGAGCGGGGGGGTGCCACCCTCCCCACAGCCAGATGGGGACACATAACCACATGTACTGGCGAATAGGACTGATCTCGGGATAGTGGCTTTGAGCAAGAACCCTGAGGAGGACGAGGAAAACTTTTCAAGTCAAATCCAATCACATTTTATTTGCCACATTCTTCGTAAACGACAGGTGTAGACAAACAGTGAAATACTTACTCACGGGCCCTTCCCAACAGCGCAGAGAGAAAGAAAGAGAGAACAAATTGAAAGTAAAACACGTAATAATAAAAGTAATAATGAGTATATATACACAGGGTACCAGTATTGACTGAGTCGATGTGCAGTTGTACGAGGTAAATGAGGAAGTACATATAACTAGGAATGAAGTGACAGATAGTGAACAGTAGCAGCAGCGTATGTGAGGAATCAAAAAAGGGTCCATGCAGATAGTCGGGTAGCTATTTGGTGAACTATTTAGTGGTCTTATCAAATCAAATCAAATCAAATTTATTTATATAGCCCTTCGTACATCAGCTGATATCTCAAAGTGCTGTACAGAAACATAGCCTAAAACCCCAAACAGCAAGCAATGCAGGTGTAGAAGCACGGTGGCTAGGAAAAACTCCCTAGAAAGGCCAATACCTAGGAAGAAACCTAGAGAGGAACCAGGCTATGTGGGGTGGCCAGTCCTCTTCTGGCTGTGCCGGGTGGAGATTATAACAGAACATGGCCAAGATGTTCAAATGTTCATAAATGACCAGCATGGTCGAATAATAATAAGGCAGAACAGTTGAAACTGGAGCAGCAGCACAGTCAGGTGGAAGTTGAAACTGGAGCAGCAGCATGGCCAGGTGGACTGGGGACAGCAAGGAGTCATCATGTCAGGTAGTCCTGGGGCATGGTCCTAGGGCTCAGGTCAGTTGAAACTGGAACAGCAGCATGGCCAGGTGGACTGGGGACAGCAAGGAGTCATCATGTCAGGTAGTCCTGGGGCATGGTCCTAGGGCTCAGGTCCTCCGAGAGAGAGAAAGAAAGAGAGAAGGAGAGAATTAGAGAACGCACACTTAGATTCACACAGGACACCGAATAGGACAGGAGAAGTACTCCAGATATAACAAACTGACCCCAGCCCCCCGACACATAAACTACTGCAGCATAAATACTGGAGGCTGAGACAGGAGGGGTCAGGAGACACTGTGGCCCCATCCGAGGACACCCCCGGACAGGGCCAAACAGGAAGGATATAACCCCACCCACTTTGCCAAAGCACAGCCCCCACACCACTAGAGGGATATCTTCAACCACCAACTTATGTCTTGGGGGTAGAAGCTGTTCAGGGTCCTGTTGGTTCCAGACTTGCTGCATCTGTACCGCTTGCTGTGTGGTAGCAGAGAGAATCGTCTTTGACTTGGGTGGCTGGAGTCTTATACAATTTTTAGGGTCTTCCTCTCAGCCAGATTAATGGATAGGTATTACCATGTACTCATCATCCAGAAGCTGTAGTATGAAATAAACAGTACAGTAGGCCTAATGAGATCTGGTGACACAGAGATCATCCGACCAAGATCTGCCTTGACCTTTATCAGCAGTGAATGATGTGCAAAAGTTCCTGATGAAGGCCCTTCTCAACATATCTGTCTTGTCAACAACACCTGTGTGTACAGGACATTGAGTTCTTCGCCGTGACACTGTAAAGTCCTACTGACTGGCTTTTTCCTCCTGTCTTTGACTCTCTCTATCCAATCCAATCAATGAGGCAGCACCAACGAGGAATCACGACACAATGCTCTCATTTGCATGATCGAAGAAGCAGCAAAGTGATGATTTGCAAATTGCTTCCCCGTATTTTCCCGAGTCCCTTTGTGAACGCAGACCCCCCCCCCCCCCCCCCACTCTCCTCTCACTCTCCCTCCACTTTCCCCTATCCCCAGTCTGGAGAGACAACTCTTCAGAACCGCTGTAGAGAGTGAAGAGGTGAGAGGAGTGTGTGGATGTGCGTTTCTGTGTGTGTGCAGATGAGCGTTTCTGTGTTTGTGTGTGTGTGTGCTTGTATGTGTGTGCGTACGTGTGCATGCGTGTGTGCGCGTGCGTGCATGTGCATGGGTGTGTGTGCGCATGTGTATGTGTGTAATGGCTAAAGGTGGGGTGTGTAGCCGCAGGTTCGATGCAGCCCCCTGATCTCTCTTAGTGATAGATATGCTAATGTCCTCCATTCACTCCACTTCACTCCCTTTATTCTCCCCAATTAAAGCAAACGCCAGTGAAACTGTAATTAAGCCGTGTCCAGGCAAAAGACTGCCTGCTGCTTTTAATGAAGCCCCATTGATTTTCCCTTTATTTGCTATTGGCCGCCCCATAACATCCATAGGACTGAAACAAATGGATGTTTAAAGCGCAGCGCTCCCCAACCAGAGTGTGCATTGTACGGGGCTATCTAGTAAAAAAACAGAGACAACTGCCCTAATGCCCTAAACAGATACACCATAAGGATTAGCTAAGGTTGGAGGATAGATAGAGAGAGAGAGAGAGAGAGAGAGAGAGAGAGAGAGAGAGAGAGAGAGAGAGAGAGAGAGAAAGAAAGAATGACAAATGGTTTGATGAAGAATGCAAAAATCTAAGAAAGAAATTGAGAAACCTGTCCAACCAAAAACATAGAGACCCGGAAAACCTGAGTCTACGCCTTCACTATGGTGAATCACTAAAACAATACAGAAATACACTACGGAAAAAGAAGGAACAGCATGTCAGAAATCAGCTCAATGCAATTGAAGAATCCATAGACTCTAACCACTTCTGGGAAAATTGGAAAACACTAAACAAACAACAACACGAAGAATTATCTATCCAAAATGGAGATGTATGGGTAAACCACTTCTCCAATCTTTTTGGCTCTATAACAAAGAATAAAGAGCAAAAACATATACATGATCAAACACAGATCTTAGAATCAACTATTAAAGACTACCAGAACCCACTGGATTCTCCAATTACATTGAAAGAGTTACAGGACAAAATAAAAACCCTCCAACCCAAAAAGGCCTGTGGTGTTGATGGTATCCTCAATGAAATGATCAAATATACAGACAACAAATTCCAATTGGCTATACTAAAACTCTTTAACATCATACTTAGCTCTGGCATCTTCCCCAATATTTGGAACCAAGGACTGATCACCCCAATCCACAAAAGTGGAGACAAATTTGACCCCAATAACTACCGTGGAATATGCGTCAACAGTAACCTTGGGAAAATCCTCTGCATTATTATTAACAGCAGACTCGTACATTTCCTCAATGAAAACAATGTACTGAGCAAATGTCAAATTGGCTTTTTACCAAATTACCGTACAACAGACCATGTATTCACCCTGCACACCCTAATTGACAATCAAACAAACCAAAACAAAGGCAAAGTCTTCTCATGCTTTGTTGATTTCAAAAAAGCCTTTGACTCAATCTGGCATGAGGGTCTGCTATACAAACTGATGGAAAGTGGTGTTGGGGGTAAAACATACGACATTATAAAATCCATGTACACAAACAACAAGTGTGCGGTTAAAATTGGCAAAAAACACACACATTTCTTCACACAGGGTCGTGGGGTTA